>NC_071272.1:1865000-1937500 GCF_023375685.1 Ictalurus furcatus
TGCTGATTGGTTGAACAGGAACGTATCGCTCGAAGTCTGAACGCAAGTGAAGGCTTAAAATGCATTGCCGTCTCGGTTGCGTTTGAGGTTACGTCGCCTCACTCCCCGCCTGTAGGAGTATTTTAATGAAACGAAAATTGTACCGATTTTCCTCCTTAAAGTATTCAAAACCACATTGGCCTCCATCCCTCACGGTTTTCTTTGGTCCAACGTACTTGCTTAATCCGACTGCAACACTCTGGCGTGCACTGCTATGATGAGAACAGAACATGAACGTACAAGCCAGGAAAGATTAGCTATCCGTGCCGTCTTTGACTCGACTTGGAGAAAATCTGAAAAATCAACCTGTCTGTTCAACTTGAACACCTGATCAGCGATTTAGAACACGGAGGTAAAGAAAATCTTCACAGTACATCCTCACACGTTCACAGACACGTGGACAAAGAAGTGTAAAGCCTATACGTCCGTGTTCGCGTATTTACGAACATACAAGGTCATCGTGTTCAAGTCGCGGGGTAAAGTTTCCCTCATGAGGAACAGCTCGTCATCTTTCCGATTTTATCCACCACGACAGACGAGTCATACAACCTCAGTTCGGAAAAAGTTGGGACAGTATGGAAAAACGCTGATAAAAACAATGAGGAATAATTTTGTAAATGTCCTTTGAGTTGTATTTAAAGGAAAAACGTATAAAGATGAGGTTTTTGATGTTTTGTCTAATCAACTATGCAGTTTTTTGAAGGTAAACGTTTATTTTGAAATTGATGCATGGAACATGTTCCACGAAAAGCTGGGACAGGGGCGGTTTAGGACTAATAGCGATGTGAGAAGTTGAAATAAGAAGTTGATGTGAAACAGGTGAGACAATCGTCTAATCATAGTATATAAGGAGCCTCTGAAAAAGGCATGGTCCATCAAGAGCAAGGACGGGTCGAGGCTCGGCGATCTGCCAACAGATGCGTCGGAGAATAATCCAACACTTTGAGAGGAACGTTCCCCAAAGACAAATCGGTAGGATTTTGGGAATCTCTACAGTTCAACTTCTACAGCGCACATTATAATTAAAAGATTAAAGGAATCCGGTCAGATCTCGGCGCGTAAAGGGCGAGGCCGAAAACCACTTCTGAGTGCGCGTGATCTCCGATCCGTCAGACGTCACTGTCTTAAAAACCGTCATGAGTCTGTAACGGAGATCCTGACATGGGCTCGGGAATACTTTGGTAAAGCTTTGTCGGTCGACACCATCCGCCGCCGCATCCACATATGCAAGTTAAGGCTTTACTATGCAAAGCAGAAGCCGTACGTCAACACTGTCCAGAAGCTCCGCCCACTTCTGTGGGCTCGATCTCGGCTAAACTCAGCCAACCGGTGTCTTCGGCGCCCAAACGCTTAATAAATGTTATTAAAAGAAAAGATGATGTTACACAGTGGAAAGCAGTCGACCGTCCCAACTCTTTTGGAGTGTGTTGCAGTCATTTTGCCGTGTTGCAGTCAGTTCACAAAGTTAAGCATGAAATAACGTGTTAATAATGTGTTTTCAATATAGTGCAGGGTGAACTGAATTTTCAAATGATTCTGTTTGTTTGTTTATTTCTGTTACCTTTTTCATATTGTAAGGAAAAGGCTCACCTGATTTAAGTCTCACAATAAACAGATTCTAAATAAATAAATAAATAAATCCTAATCATGCAGGTGAGTATCAAATAGATGGAGCCTACTGTGCCACACCCACTGCCTTTCTACAGCTGTGACTACACACGGTGTGTGTGTGTGTGTCTTCGAGTACGCTGGAATTAGTGTGTCGGTCAGCGGTTGTATGACTGAACAGGTCACAGGTTAGAATTCAGGATGGGAGGCACAGGAAATTAGGGCGGCAAAGGAAATTAAGGCGTACAATCCGGTCCAGACAGGAATTTAATGGGCGGAGTCGCTACCAAAGCAGGAAGTGGCCGATTAGTGGACGATAAGGATTCGGAGACAGGTGTACGACCGGCACGAAGGTAAAAGGGACGATCTAAATTTTGGAATATGTTTTTTTTTTTGCGAGTGTTTTGTCTCCGAGTTCAACATTAGCTGCATTATTAATGTTCAAAGCTCTTAGAGAGGAGGTTAGTTCACTGCAGTCTATTAAAGATTCATCTGTGTGGGAAGAGAGTCTCTCGGTTCGTTCTGTTCGGGTGCAGAGATGATCAGTGTTTTGCATTCTGAAGTGATCATGACTAGGCCCTACTATTCATACCGAGAGCTCCGAAGCATCCTTCTCTGAAGTAACGCCAGAGCTGGTGTTCTACGGTCACATAATGACAAACACTTCGATAAACAAGAACGAGTATCACGATTAAGTCATGAACACGGCTAAAGTATTTACTGTTTTCGACCCCTCGCCAAGGCAATACGGGAGACACCTGAAAAGTTCGCTTTTCTACATTTTCAGAGAAAGCAGACGGAGCGATTAAAATCCGCCCCACAGAACAAGCACGGGAGAGGAAAAGATGCAGGATGTGAATGCTGTGCTGCTGACATTGTTGGTGCACTTTGTCCTGAGCTTCAGTCTTCAGTGAGCGAGAGTAGAGCCAAAGGTGGGATTGTGGTCTCTTTGGCCAGTAAAAGATTGAAGTAGCTGTGTATCATTAAGTAGACGTTCACACCAGATCTTTTCCTTGCTAGGCACAGTTCGGGGGGAAAAAATTCTTTTTTTCTCTCTCTCTCTCTCACACACAAAGATTTTCTTTTTCATGTTCATGAAAAACCTGAATATGTTGCCAGCAAATATATTTAGGATCTGCTATTCACTGATTTTGATTGACACCAATCAGCCATAACGTTAACACCACCTGCCTAATATCGTGTAGGTCCCCCTCGTGCCGCCGAAACTGCTCTGACCCGTCGAGGCGTGGACTTCACAAGACCTCTGAAGGTCTGCTGCGGTACGTGTCACCAAGGCGTCAGCAACAGAACCTTTAAGTCCTGTACGTTGAGAGTCGGGGCCTCCGTGGATCGGACTCGTTTGTTCAGAACATCCCTGAAATCTGAGGAATTTGGTGGCCAAGTCAACACCTTGAACACTCTGTCATGTTCCTCAAACCATTCCTGAACCGTTTTTGCAGTGTGGCAGGGCGCGTTAACCTGCTGAAAGAGACGATTAGGGAATACCGTTGCCATGTAGGGGTGTACTTTGTCTACAAGAGTGTTTACGTAACTGGTGTGTGTGTCAAAGTAACTTCCACATGAACGCCAGGACCTAGTGTTTTCCAGCAGAACGTTGCGCAGAACATCACACTGCCAGCGAAGGCTTGCTTTCTTCTCATAGTGCATCCTGGCTCCATCTTTTTCCCCAACGTGCATCAATGCACCTTGGCCATGAATCTGTCGCCGGTTCACGGCTTGCCATTCCTTGAACCACTTTTGCTAGGTAGTAACCACTGCATAATGGGAACACCCCACAAGACCTGCCATTTTGGAGATGCTCTGTCCCAGTGGTCTAGCCATCATTGTAACGAGATAATCAATGTTCTTCACTTCACCTGTCAGTGGTTTTAGCTGTTTAAGTTATGTTCTAGCTGATCGGTGTTTATTCTCGTCTGTTGCCGCAGCGATTTATTATTTTTTTTTCACTCTGCATAAAATCTGCTCATAGAATCTCCGGAGCAAAGTGTCCATGGGTTTTTCCATTTGAAAATGACCTTCCCTTCGATTAAACCACTTCAGATTGGAGCACTACAAATGGGTGCCATGGGCAGAGTGCCCCCTGTAAGGTTCATAGACCACAGCATCGAGTTTAGAAACGTTTGTGTGACGTGCTCTAACCAGTGGGAAAAGGAAACAGGTGGACCATCTGACAACGTAAACAAAAAGTCTTTTCTAGTCATGTTTTTTAAAAAAAGTTTTATTTTTTTATTTTTTAAAGAAATGTAAAGTACCGATTGCTTGTTTTCTGGTAATGAAATCCTGCTAGTTTCCTGACAGTATCGTCAATCGATTTCGGACTATTTTGAAAAAGTGCTCTGACACAGATTGTCCGCGGGAGCCGGTCGGTAATGGGCTGGATCAGATCGATAGGAAAGAGCTCCTGTTTTGCTCCGTTTCGTTTTTTTAAAATGTGCTTCACATGAACGCTGTCTTTGCATTAGCCCTGCCCCTGCTCTTGGAAGATTACACACCCCAAAGCACCCTCTATAAAACATTCCTGATGCGGCCGGATGTCGGATATACTGGGATATTCGACGTGAGACTGATGGCCGTGTCTGTGGCTGCAGGTTGTTTTTCGATTTATGGACCGTAACCTCATGGAACCTATGGACCGTAACGATTTTTATTTATTTATTTATTTCCAGCTTGCAAGTGTTCGAGGTTTGCACGCAACTTAAAGAGTCTCAAGCTGGCTGAATCAGGCAATCACATAGATAAGATAAGATAAGATAAGATAATACTTTATTAATCCCCAGACGGAAACATTTGGGTGTCACGGCAGCAGCAAGACAGGTGAAGGAAATAGAGCTAGTAAAGGAGGAAAAGACGGGGATATATAAAGAATACAGTAGGTGCGTGTATAAATATATATCAACATAAGAGCAAAGAGATTCAATTGACGCATTAGATTTGCAATTTTTCTAGCGTAGTTTAGCAGCCGAACTCAAAAATAGTGCTTCCCATTGTTCCAGGGCGTATTGAAAAGAAGGATGGGAATGATGTGATGAAATGTCACTCCACAGCGTAATAAAAACTCCACGATTACATCGTTATAATGCACAAGCCTATCGTGTAGCTGTATTTTATATATATATATATATATATATATATATATATATATATATATATATATATATATATATATATATATATATATATATATGTGTGTATGTAAGTGTGTGTGTTTTCTCTTATGTATAAGCGTAGTTTCAACCTCATTTTAGTCACAATATGATTTCCGCTTTTACCCATAAGGCATTGTTCTGGGCACACTCAGGACGGAAGGGCAGAGCCCCTCAGGCTAACAATGGATTTCACACTAAAATGCACAAATGCGTGCGCGCACACACACACACACACACGACATATGATAACACATAGATGCAGTTTCCTGCTAAGCCATTACACACCCCAGAATTTTTTTTTTGTAGGTCCAGATATACTTTTACAGGTTCACTCTCATCATACAGACACACACGTGCACACTGAGTCAGATCCCGTTTCTGGTCACTGGTGGCTTAACAGCTGCAACTGCCTGTAAATTCAGTATTGTTCAGTCCCTCTCCTAAACACACACACACACACACACACACACACACAGGATAGTAAAACTGTAAGACAAACATTGTTTACTGTGTATTTTACGTAAACGGGCAGATAACACCCTGGTCACAAGGCTGATCTGTGTCATGTCTTAGGTCATATGTTGTCAAGAGTCCAGTCGTAGAGCAGTATCATGCCACCCTTACTGTAAATATCGTCATCCTGGCTGTCAGTGTACCGTACGATATGACGGCTTATGTCACTTTATACTCGAGCTTTACCTCTTAATGAGATACTTCCACGCAGACCCCATAAGAAATATCCCATAAACTACATCACATCGCATAAGAGGTCATGTTAATGACGACAAAGTGTCAGACCTAACCCTTTACAATTAAAGTTAGTAGTGGTGATCCTTAGATAGCGATTAAATCCGCCGTTTTTTTTTTGTTCGTTTTTTTTTGTGTTTTACTTGCTCTGTAAACGCACCACTTTGAGATCAGACCAGTGAAAACGACAGCCGCGTAGAGAATGGATTTTGAACCGTTCTGACCTCATGAGAAAGATCTCTCGAGCCACATGGTTCGTCATGATATCTGTTATACGGTATGACTAGAGCACCACTGGTGATGATGATGCTTAACATGTGGTATGTGAGAGATCACGTCCAGTGAAGCGTCCCAAAAATAAAGGCAAGTAGAAGGAGAGTGACGGACGACGCGGAGACCGAGACGTGCCGCGTTATTTTCTGATCTTGCGAGGCATCAGTGAGAATTCGTGACGCGTCTGGCTTTCGAGTCTGCGTCTAGGAGCCGCAGAAGTACGGTTATGTCTCAGAGTATCGCACGCGGTTCTTGCCACTTTTTGTGACACCGTAATGTGTCACACACACACACACACACTCACTCACTCACTCACTCAAGATTGCTCCATGAAATCACAATTATGATAAAGATCTTGCAGCCGAGTTTGTTTGTGTTTGTCTTATGGGAACGTCCTTGTCTGTGTAGTGATGCTTATCATTTGTGTGTGTGTGTGTGTGAGTTTCCCTTTAATTCACAGAAGGAAGTGGTACCCATTTCTCTGTGGTGGTGTGACCTCTCTCTCTCTCTCGCTCTCTCACTCTGTGTGTGTGTGTGTGTGTGTGTGTGTGTGTGTGTGTGTGTGAGAGAGTGAGAAAAGGAGGGAGGCGGGGCGTCTGAGTGATTACCACATTTCCTTTTCATGAATGGTGGTCTAATTCAGCATAGCGTGAACTTCCTGTCAGAGATGCACTTTTGTCTCGGGTTTTCAGCGAACGTCTGAAAAGCGGTCAAAATATAATAAGTGGTCGTGTGTTATGACTACACAAAGATCGTAAAAAAAAAAAGAGAGAATTTTTTGCTTAGTATTGAAATGAGAATGATTACATGATTTGAAATGAGTTTGAAACCCCACAGTCATTTTAGTTGAATATTTCATTCACATGTACGTTTATATGCTAAATCAGAGTACGATAAGGCTCTGAAAGGAAGTAAGCCACTCCATTATGCAGGCAAATATTTAAAACGTGCTAAAGTATACAAACCTGTCAGTAAACACCATCGGTAACCGACTGGCAAACTTTATTTTACCGATGCTCACTGTTGCTGTACGTCATATGTAATTGAAGATTAATTAAAGCCTTATACAATGTCATCGCCTGCAGTACGTCTGTTTCAACCGTTCTCACGTTTTCTCTTCTTTTCCCCAAACCTTTCCAGGTGTTGCAGGAGAGATTTTCATTTCCACACACACACACACACACACACACTGTTGTCTTTACATCATTCCGTTCTTCAGCTTTTTCTTTGTCCGTCGCTCCTCTCATTCCTCTCTCTGCTGTTTTGTCGTGTTTTCAGACTCTCAGAGGTCTCATATCTCGACGTTCACCATGAAGCTGATGGATAAGTTCCACTCGCCCAAGATCAAGCGCACTCCGTCCAAGAAGGGCAAACAGAGCGCTCCCGAGCCGTCCGTCAAGAGCACAGAGAAGCCTGTTAACAAGGTCATAAACGCTACACAATCTCTGCGCAAACTGCGCAAGCCTATCACAAATTCTACACAGTCTCTGCAAACTCTATACAAGTCTGTACAAATTCTACACAAACTCTACACAAGCTGTACACACGTCTGTACAAATTCTACACACTCTCTGCAAACTCTACAGAAACTGTGCGCAAACTCTAAATAAATTTTATATGACCTACGCAAACTGCACAAACCCTATACAAACCACCAAAACTAATTCCCATTCCAAACAAATCGATTCTTCATACTCGACACAAACCCACCTCCGCTTATAGCAGTTCTCTCACAATAACAGCAGTCCGTCTGGTCGACTCCTCGGGGACAGATAAGGGGGAAACATTTGGAGCCGCAGGCTGTCCGTGACGATAAAATGAAGAAATCAATAATGGACTAAATGATGTTCTGTATGGATCCGAGCACCATAACCGTGTCAGTGTATCCATGTGTCTTTTAAAACTAAAACGTCTGTCCTAAATACTGTATAACCCTTGGCGCTGTATGCCTCAACATGCCGTAGCATGAATTACATACACGGCTCTCGGAACCCGGTCCGGATATTCGTTTGACAGCAAGTGAAGACGGGAGACTAGAGGAAATGTTTATCTAATGTTTCGCATGATGAGATTATTATGTATAGAATAAAAGACCACTAGATGTATTTATCTAGAAACATTTATTAATTTACAGTTTTTTGGCTAATTCTATTGGCAAATAATTTGTCTTCTTTCTAGAAATAAATGTTTGACATAAGCGAAATTATCTGCCAATACAGGAAGAGAATTTCAAGCTTGAAATGAGAGAGATATATATATATATATGAGCGTGAGAGAAATATGTTTAATAGTCATATTTGTTTCAAACAAAAATGAAATGGTGAATATTGCCTATATTGATGATATTTTTACTTGCTAAGCTCTGGCTTTTTGCAGTTCCGTTGTTTCTATGGCATGTCTACCCTTAAGCTAAGTAACATTAATGTAGGCCTCAGGGAAAAGATCTGGAGCTGATCTGGTTTTCAATTAGGTTCTGTATCATAATGACACCCAGTGTTCACTCCAGGAACTACATTTATTTATTTATTTGTTTATTTGTTTATTTTTTATTAACAGCCATTTTTGGATGCAGTTATGCTTGAAAATCCAGTCAGAGATTTGTCGTAATATATGGACTTGTTTCAATTCAATTATCTTTGATTTTAAAATGATTTTAAAGCGGTTGTTCGTTTGTGCAGAAGGTGAGCCGACTGGAGGAGCAGGAGAAGGAGGTGGTGAGTGCGCTGAGATACTTTAAGACCATCGTGGACAAGATGTCGGTGGACACCAAAGTGCTCCAGATGCTGCCTGGCTCTGCTAGCAAAGTCCTAGAGGCCATTCTGCCCCTCATGCAAGTGGAGGCAAGGATCCAGCACAGGTGAGAGTGTGTGTGTGTGTGTGAATGGGGGTTGTGCGTGTATTTTTAGGCATGCATTGCTGTTTCCATGAATGATGCACTGTTATACTTGAATCTCGAGTCTGAAGGAATTAGAGAAGGGGTAAAACACACACACACACACACACACACACACACACACACAAACCTCTTTGTAAGGTATTTCCATTCACGTGTATATCGTAGACTTCGTGTCAGGTCGAACCAGTGAGGTCATTCTCCTTTTACCTCTCTCAACAGCAAGGTGTTTCTACCCACAGAACTGTCGCTCACTGGATGTTTTTTGTTTTTCACATCCCTCTGTGTAAACTCTATAGACTGTTACGTGTGAGATCAACAGTTTCTGAAATACACACACCAGTGTGCGTGGCACTACCACCGAGATCACCTTTTCCCCCTCGTCGTATTGTTTGATGTGAACTTGAACCGAAGCGCTTAACCTGTGTCTGCATGATTTCGTTCTCTGAGCTGCTGCCACATGATTGGCTGATTGGATAATTGCATGAATAATCAGGTGTTCCTAATAAAGTGGTCGGTCCGAGTATAGCGAGGTAATGCCACTGTCTTATTGTTTATTACGGTGCATGGGTGGTGATATCTCAATGTTTATCTCCTTCCCCCAGCTCTGCCGTGTCATCCTGTCATAATCGTGTTTATCAGAGTCTGGCGAATCTCATTCGCTGGGCCGACCAAGTGATGCTGGAGGGCATCGACCTAGATGACAAAGAAACGGTGGCGACCGTTACTGCGGTGATAAAGGCCGTGCTGGATGGGGTAAAGGTATGGGCTTTCGTTTCTGTCTGTTTTAACCGTTTCTGGTTACATTTGACTATTAAATGTTACATATGGGAAGGACTTGTGTAATAGGGTACACCAAGCAAAATATAAACCTGTGTGGGTGTTTTACAGGAGTTGGTAAAACTCACCATAGAAAAACACGAGCAGCCATCCCCGACGTCGCCTAGCAAGCCAGCGCTCCCTGTGGCCAAAGCAGAGAGGTAAGGCTCGGAATTGTTTATCTCCATGTTTGTGAACCAGACGTTAATCACAACAACTCCTTAACTTTCCAGGAGTTGAAATCCTTATAGATAGAGCTTCTTCACCTGTCTTTCTCTGCATTGCTTCTGCATGTCTGCCTCTCACTCGTACAGCATGTGTGAACTGCCCCTAACTGAGCGGGAAAAGGAGATCCTCAGCAAGACCACGCCCACGGATAGCTTGAGGAACATCTCAGAAGAGGAAGTAGCGCCGCCCAAACCTCCTCTACCAGGGATGAAGTTAGCAGAGCACAGGTGAGAGAGAGTGTGTGTGTTAGTGTGTGTGTGTGTGTTAGCTATTCTAACAATAAAGTGTAATAAAGTTGAAACAGTGTTAAAGGTTTCTACGTTAAACAAAACAAAACAAAACAAAAAAACCCATCTTATTTCTCTCTATTTCCTGTGCAGCTTCCAGAATGAGGTAATGGTATTAGTATGTGATCTCTAGGATAGAAGTCTAGGATAGGACCCTCCGAATAAAGTGCTGTAGTGTGTTCCAAGGAGTGAGTCACGTAATGTCCATAAGACTCCTCTGTGGCACATGTGGAAAATAAATCTTGTGGGGTTTTTTTTTTTTTTTTTTTTGTTACATATTGCTGTGACTACAAAATAGTCTCTATATTAAGGTCATATGTCTTATTATAAAGCATAGTATTGCATGTTAATTTTTTTTAAATATAAGAATTAATATGAACACTCTTTTAGTATCACCGAGTCATTTTTTTCATCACATCGATACTCTATAGACTATGCAAAGCTGCTGTTTGCAGTCTAATAAAAACAACAGACCGGATACAACAACAAAAAAAACACATTCTCGCCCGGAATAATTACTCATTTGTTTATTATTAAAGCCCAAACTTTTATAATACCCACCAAGCCTGAAAATGAACTGCTTACATGGCCCCTGAACTTGGCAGTTCACATGCGCACGTAAACGTGTAATCCAAACCAAATGTACACGCAAACAAGGAGCGCCGTTTAGTGTCTGCGTTACCATAACAACAAAGACCCCACGAGTCCTGAGAGCGTCAGAGTGTAACGGCGTTAGTTCAGCGTGTTAGCGGAGTGTTCGATCGCCCGACTCGTTTCGACAAGTCGTAAATTGTCATTCCCTGTAAAGCTTGCTCCAGATATCCTTATTAAAGATAAAGTCAGGTGACCGTATTTGTCTGCGTCATCGTGCTTCAGGATATGATTCTTGCAATTTAAAGGATTCTCCACCTTTTTTTTCTTTTTTTTTTTTTTAAATTGGATAGGATATAAATTAGAATTGGCACAGGTTGGTATATGGTTTTATTTGAGTTGTTGGGATACTTCTGCAAGGCACTGTAGATGCTATCATTTGACTTGTCACTTATTCATCTGTATCGTGGTGTTAAAAGTTTAAGATTGCAAGAGAGCCTCTGTAAGTGTGTGTGATTTTCAAACCGCACTGCAGGAGAGCAAAGAGATAAGCGGTTCTGAAACAGACATGAGAGAGAGGGACGTCTGTAATGAGTAGACAGCTGCATATGACTTGAGTTTGTCCAGTTTAATGGTGTGTGCGCGTGTGTTTAGCTCAGTGTATGTGATGATTTGTGCTTATGTCCCTCTTTCTCACCGTCTTCCCTAATCCGTCTTGTCATCATGTATTATCTTTTATTGTCTTTCTGTCCTCTGCCTACAACCCTTTTTCTTTCCCTATGTGCTATGGACTCCTTTCTTCACCCTGCTCATCTCTCTGCGTCCCTCCGTCATCGTCCCACTGCATCGCCAGGAGCAGGATGCAGTCGTGCTTCAGTCCTGTGGTGACGGAAATGTATGTCAGCCAGTAGTGTGCTCGGGGTGCATTATGAGATCACACGGCCTTGGCCTCCTGACTGGACGGAAGCCGTAATGTGCATGTGATTACATGGCAGTGTGGCAAATTGTACATTGGACCACCTAGAAAAAGCTTGTTTGTCGTGGATTTGCATGATCAACCCTTCTTGTGCCTTCTTGACGGTCTGTGTTCAGCTCCCTTGTGTCCCTGGTTATCTGGCTGAGCCAGTAAGGCATGTTAGATTGTCAAAGAAGTATTTGGGGAAACCGCCTTACTAATTGAACATCGGTCCTCTGCCCTTGCTAACTTTTGCTTGTGTGCTTGATGGTCAAGTCATTTGACTTTATTACATGGTCGAATTGCTAACACACTCATGAATTTTTGTTTCTCAGCCCACCTGCTCTGCCTCCAAAGAAGCGCCAGTCCGCCTCCTCGCCCACCCGCATAGCCGTGGTAGCGCCCATGAGTAGAGCAAACTGTGGCCTCAACCTGCAGCATGGAGCTCTCAAACAGGTACGAACTCCTTTACGTTGACCTTGACCTTTCAATTTCAACCTCTCAACCGCTTAACTTGTTGCCTTGTGGCGTGACCTTTACTGTCCCCCTAACCCCCTCCCCCTCCAGCAGAAAGTTTGACCATTCCTGCCCACTCCAGCAGAACGTTTGACTAATCCCACCCACTCCAGCAGAACGTTTGACTAATCCCACCCACTCCAGCAGAACGTTTGACTAATCCCACCCACTCCAGCAGAACGTTTGTCTACTCAGTCTGTCACTTGGTATTTTTAAAGAAGTATGCACCAAATTGTGACCGTTTGACTTTCAAAACAATATGCCTTCTTAACCTTGCCTTGATCTGTTTAAGTCCTGTCCTTGACTTCTTGTTTATGCATTTCACTCAGCTCCTGTCGGCTAGTACTCTATTTGTCCCTGGCCTAAATAGTGGGTTGTTGTTGTTGTTGTTTGTCATTGCCATGGTAGCAGCAGCAGGAGTACGAGGTAGAACTACTACAGAGGCGCTTCTCCGGCGGCAGCCAATCGTACGGCGGGGATTCACCTCGCCTCTCGCCCTGCAGCATTATGGGGAAACTGAGCAAATCAGACGAGCAGCTTTCCTCACTGGAGAGGGACAGCGGCCAATGCTCACGCAACACTAGCTGTGAGACACTCGGTACATGCACACACACAAGCATACACACTCGCTAGTTTATTGTTGACTCCGGTGTTTAATTAAAAAAAAAAAAACTACTAACTTAATAATTTGAAGGACGTGGCAACTGTTAACTCTCCCTCCATCTCTCTCTCTCTCTCCCCTTCTCTCTTTCCCTCTGCTTGTCTCTTTTTAGATAACACAGACGGATACGACCCTGACTACGACTTCCTCCATCAGGACCTCTCGGTGTCCGAGCCGTTGCCATTTCCCACGGTTCCCAGCAGCTCTCTGAGCCCGCTCCCAGAATGCCTCAGTGAGACCCCCGTGACTTCTCCTGGCCCACCACAACCCCGCTTCAGTGCCCCTGTAGCCCCACTCAATGCTGTGGGAGCATCCAACGGAGAACGACCCCCTGCACTTCCACAGAAAAAGAGGCGCTCCGCTCCCATCCTGTCAACCTGCCAGCTCTACGAATTCCGTCCCTCTGATGAAGACACGCCCACTTCGTTGGTCACACCCACTATGACCAACGGCACTGAACTGTCATCCCCGAGCGACAGCCCTCCACCTCTGCCGGAAAAGAAGAGCAGAACGAGTAAGAGCTAGTGCATTCTAAAGTGTGCGTGCGTGTGTGCTTAGTAAAAAGCAACAACCCTGCTCCACATGTGGGTTGTGAAATGTGTGTGGTCCTGATTTAATGTGTATTTTCTGACGTATGTGTGTGTAGTCCTCCAGTATATGCAGTTTGTGGAGGATTACTCAGAACCACAGCCATCCGTCTTCTATCAGACTCCTCAGAGCGAGAGAATCTACGAACAACGCAGAAACAAACGATTCCAAGAAGTTTATGGGTCCAATGACAGCTATGAGACTCCGCCCCCTCCGGCCTTGCCACCCAAACAGCGGCAGCTGGTATGCATATACACAATCTCTTGCACACGTGCACACACACACACACACTCGGACATAAGAACAATGAGTCCGATTTTAGGATAGTACTAGCACATATCTACAGTTGTACAAGGTTTATTATTATGTGCAGTATAATATGGACGTGGACCAGATTATGAATCCATTTCTGCAGCTTGCAGTTGCATATCTTTTCAACCACTAAACGTTTTAACATTTATGCTATTAGCATGGAGCCGTCTCGTCCACCAACGTGCACTCAGGTTTTTGTGGTAAGATAGTTTTCTCTCCGCCTGCAATGCACCTCTGAATGCAGTTCTCTGTCCGGTTTGGCCCAGGTTGCTTATTCCTTTAAACTGCTAAATCCATCGGGTACCGTACCCGGAAGCCGATCTCCCAGACCAGGTCGAATGCCGTAGGTCATTCAGAGGTCACTGATTAATGTTTAAAGAAGGGCAGAGCATATCGTCTTGGGATGATTTTGAAAGTGGGCCGAATGTTTTCAGGCTGTTTGAGGGAAAGCAGATTTGTCTAGGCTTTAAGTAAAAGAGTCGATTTGAAGGAAGGGATTATCGTGTAATCAGGTTTTGTGAGTTTCTAATGCAAAAGAAGTGATTGGGTTTAGCATCAAGTGCATCGCCGTGTGAAATCGTCACCTTATGTATTTTACACTGGTGGAGTTGGATAAAGGCAGCTTTACTTTGCTAGACCGCTATCTCACGACCAGTTAACACATGCCGCTCCACGCGACGCTCTCTCGCACACCGTTCACTCGTCATCACTTATTAACTCTGTGTTCTTCCTTCCTGCTTTCTTTCTGGATCTCTGTCTCTACCTTTCTTTGCTCTTTTTGTTCCATTTATGTCTGTTCTTTTAACCGGCTCTCTTTTCTCTTGTTTAGTGGCGATAGCTTGTTTACTTCTCTTATTCCTTCTTTCTTTTCTTCCCCTCCGTCTCGGTTTCTCTTTTGTCTAGGCATCTCACTCTTCCTCTCCCTCCTCCTCTTCCTCCTCCTCTCTTTCGCTCCTCCCTCCCTCCACTGGTGTTCCAGAGGAGACGGAGTCTTCTATTGGCCTCAGCCTGTCTGTGTCTAACTCCTTCCTTAGTGGCCACGCCTCTTTAACCACACCCACGGTGAGTGACGACCAGGGCCGTTTATTTGTAACACACAGCATCCAAAAAAAAAATTTTGTTTTGTTTTTTCTACAGTGTGTAGATGTATTGTGCGATATTATTATTATTATTATTATTATTATTATTATTATTATTATTATTATTACTATTATATTTTGTTGAACATCGTCGCTCTGGACGTGTACGGGTTTTTTTTTGTTTCTTGAAACTCGTATTCTTGGTCACGTCTCACTTCAGCGGCTCCTTTTCTTCCTTTCAAAAAGTTTCGGTTCTGCACAGGAATTCTGTTTTAATTATTTCCAAATGCATATATAGTTTTAAATGTATGTATATTTTTTTATACCACAGCGCATTGATTTTTTGTCATCTCGTCTTTGCCTGTTAATAATGTGAATTAATTTGTCTTTATCTACATCTGTTGTTTGGAGGTGAATCTGTTTTAGCCAGACTAAGCCCTGCTTTCAGATGTCTAGATGACTGGTTCAGTCTCGGAGTACACACGATGGGTGTTAATGGGTTGCGGGGCAGAAATGTCTGAAACAGCTGCCCACATCAGTGATTTGGCCAGGAACAACACAATAGGGAATTGTATTCATTTAACTTCATCTCCAATTGCAATGTGGGAGCAGCTTTGCTTTTTAAATCGAGTAGACTGTAAAGAGTTTTATCGAGCGGGTAGACGGAGATTAATGTCATTTTTGTTTCGTCGTATTACGGTAGTGTGCACCGAGATAACCGTTTAAAAAACGGTCTAGACATGAAAACATGGTGCTTTGGCTAGCATTTGGGGATTTATTATTATTTATGATTGTTATTGGTGCCACGACTACTAGAGCAGCATGCCTATTTTAAAAAGTGCACACACATTACATCATTTTTGGGTGGGGGGCTTAATTTCAGCAAGCTTAGAAATTGGAGAGGTTCAGATCATGCGGAGCATGCACCAGCATCAGAGCAAAGAGATATACTGCTGAAATTACACACCCAATGACGAGCTTTTAGTGAGCCTTTTTTTTTTCTCTCTCTCTCTGTGAGACTGTGTGTGATGTGAGGTTATTTAAAGTGGCATTATTTAACGAGAAAGTTGACTGTAATGATGAGGAAGTGTGGTGGGGGGTGGGGGGGCTAGAGAAGGACAGAACTAGGCAATGAGAACTAGCGTACTCAAGCACTAGACCATATGTTGTGTGTTTGTGCACATGTGAAGGAAGATCACAGTTCAGGTCAGAGATTGACCTGTGTGTGCGTGTGTGAGAAACATAACCCCCTGTCTTCACTCACTCTCGCCCCCCCCCACCAATTCAATCCCCCCCGGGTGTGTGTGTGTGTGTGTGGAATGCGGAATTCTTCTGACTGAATAAAACAGGGGGATGCTTGGTTCCTGCTCTCCAAGGGAAACATGTTGAGCCGTGTGTGCGAAAGCAGGCATAGTAGGAATGTTCTTCCTGGCGTTTTCGACGAGTTACTGCAGGTTGCTTCTGTCCCTATCCACTGACCGTAATCTCTCTAATCCAGCACGCACACATCCATACAAAGGAGCCGATTTGTCCTTTAACAGGAGCTGGGTTTCAGATTCCTCTTGGTTTCAGTGCTGTCTGTGGCACTGGGTCCCTAAGATGCCTTATTTTTCATCGGTTTTCTGTTGACTCTTTCGCTTGGTGCTTTTCTCTTCGAGCAGGTTAAAATCTACACTAAAAACACACGGTTGGCGTTGTGCACATGTGTAAATCTGTTTACTGGTGATGTGCAAGTAGAAAACAAGATTGTGGCGAGTGCAGCTTGATAAAACACATTTTAATATACACACACAGTAAAAGTCATAAAATTGTCCTGTTTGCTCCACCTGCTGGTCAGTTGTGGTATTGATCATCTAAGTTTCATCACAGTTGCATTGTGCGTTCAGTGTGTGTCTAATGGTTTACCTTTTTCCCCCCTTCCTAACAGAGTGAGAGTGCAAACGATGAAGGTGTAGAAGGAGAAGGAGAGTATGTGAACCTGTACTCTACCTCACAGGCTAATGGAGATGGCACACACCACTCAGTGAGTAATTGTGTTCGAGCGTGTGTGTGTGGGCTCCCAAGTGAGCAAAATAAGCCTGGGTGGGGGAGAGAGCATTACTGTCGTCCCCGTCGATCAGATTGACCTGCGAGCTTGTGTATGTATGGGCAGATATCGCTTTCCTGAGAGTGTGTTCAGTTGCCAGTTTTTTTTCCTTTTCTACAGGACGCACTCACACACTGTGATGTAATTCACGACTCCACTGCGCACATACCACTGCCACAGGAAGGAAGCAAGGAAGCGTTAGTCAAAGAGAGGTATGAGCCGCTACCGTTATCGCTCGTTATACGTTTTTGCAGTTATAGGTTGTTTATTTTTTCCTACCATGGCTGTGCGCCACACGAGTAAATGGGAAATAACTACAGGCAGGAACTGATGTTGTGAGAGTAGAGGACTGGGGTAAAGTCAGACAGCCCACATCATAGAGCTGGTCTGAGAAGGCCGACCGATCAATCGGTTTTGCCGATTAATCCGCACCGATAATCGATTGCTCGAACTATCAGTTATTGGCAAAAATCCACACGATTAGTTTTTTCCCCGCTGTCATTATACAGCACGAGAGCGACCTCTAGGGGCGAAATAAAAACCATCACTGACATTATTTGACGTGGGGTTTTTTAATATAAATTTTGGATGTCTCTATTTTTATTTGTTATTTGGACTGTTACTTTTTTGGTACAGTTTGGATGTATATCTTTTATTTACTTTATTACTTATTAATAGTTAGTATATATTAAAACGTAGCCTATTTCTATTTCATTTAGACAAGTACAGGACATTTTCATGGTACAGTCAGTACTGTTTATTTTTGTAATAATGTTCATCAGTATTTTACTTTGAGTGTCATGTATGAATTTGAAAATCTACAGGTGATTTAATCGGTTGTCGGCAGGTACAAAATGGAGAAGTGCTGCTTGTTTTTCTGCTCTTGTGTCAATTGCTACTGTTACCGGAATCACAGATCCAAAAACTTACTCTGTTCGTGAAGCGTGTACATTTCATTCTACATATTAATTATTAATAATAGTAATTAATCATTCATAGTCCAGGCTGGAAAAAAATATGTATTTAATAAATTGTAGGACCGTTTTTTTTTTTTTGTCTAGCAGTAATAACATCCATAGAACTTTTCCTATCGAACTGCAGGTCAGGCATTTTAGACTATTACTTCCTACAAAACTGTTGATGTTTTTGGGATTTCTTGCCTCTTCAGTCCATGCCGCTGTATCACAATTGGCTTAAGGTCTGGACTGCATTCCAAAAGCATTCTGTCATTAATTTACTCGTTTAATTTACTAACATACTTTTTTTCTTGTGGCTGTAAATAGGAAACGAACGGCCATCCGTCACGTCTCTTGCTAACGTAAAAACGTTTACTGTTTCAGGTTGAAGTCGACAGACTCGAGTCACGTCAAAGAGGAGGTCGATGAGCTTTCTCTCGTCGATCACAAAGAGATCATGAGTCGCATCACTCTTAAAGCTGAGGTATAATATGCAACAGTGCTTCACTAATTTTTTATTATTTTTTTTTCCTGATTATCCATTGACCTTTAACAATTAAGCGTGGTATTATTTCTTGTTTGTTTGTTTTTGTCGTCTATGATTTGCCGTTTAAGTCTCCTAGTGCAGTGTTTGCTGCCCTCTAGTGGTCACTAGGGTCTAGTGGTCACTGCACTTCACCAGCAACTCATCAGTGTAACCGTTAATTACAGTAATTTAGAGGATAAAATATACACTTTGCTTGTATTTAATGTTGCAAAGCTGTAGTGTGTGAAAGCATGGGTCTTTTGAAAAAATCTCAATATCTGCAGAAGTCAGTGCAGTGTATACACACACACACACACACACACACACACTCTTTTACTGGTCTGCAATAATCTCTCACTCTCAATTACAAGGGGGATGATGGCCCTGACGTCCGAGCCGGCTCAAGCGATATTCTCTTAGTTCATGCTACAGAGACCGATCGCAAAGGTAACCCCACACACACACACACACACACACACACAAACACTAAATATTGTCTTCATTGTAATTCATTATTCTTTATATTAGGAGTGTATTATCTGCAAGGAGCTGCTGGCATAGCACAAACTTTGCCTGTTTTAAATAAATAAAAGCATTTTGAGGCACTGTAGGCTTGTATTCTTTAGCCATGCGGTGGGGGGGGGGGGTTAGTGGTTAGCATGTTTACCTCACACCTCCGGGGTCGGGGGTTTGAACCCAGTCTCCATGTATGCAGAGGTTTCCTCTGGGTACTCTGGTTTCCTCCCCAGTCCAAAGATGTGTGCTGTAGGCTGATTGGCATTCCCAAATTGTCCATAGTGTGTGAGATTGTGCCCTACGATGG
Organism: Ictalurus furcatus; assembly: GCF_023375685.1. Taxonomy (NCBI): domain Eukaryota; kingdom Metazoa; phylum Chordata; class Actinopteri; order Siluriformes; family Ictaluridae; genus Ictalurus; species Ictalurus furcatus. The sequence goes on from NC_071272.1 coordinate 1,884,155, forward strand.
GTTGGCTCCCCGCGACCCTGTGTAGGTTAAGCGGTATGGAAAATCTACGGATGGATGGAATTTTACAAGATGATTGCTTGTGTGTCTCTTCATTTTTTTTTTCAGATCTGGTGTTGTACTGTGAAGCTTTTCTAACTACATACAGAACCTTCATCACTCCTGAAGACCTCATCAAAAAACTACATTACAGATATCTTTTACTCTACGTGTGTGTGTGAGTGTGTGTGTGAGAGAGAATCTGTAAATGAAAGCTGTTTTCCTATTTAAAATTTTGCTAGTACATGTGTCTGTGAGAGAGTTTGTAGTGTTTATGGTCTTTAACTCCACTGCACATACACTCATTTCTGCCACAGTCCGGACACGTTTAAGAAGCGCGTCAGTAAGAACACTTTCTTCGTGCTGGTGCGGGTGGTGGACGAACTCTGGTGAGATTTCTTTACCGCACGACACAAAGGGCCAATGAGACGATGCGTTTTTAGCGCAACATTCGGTTACGTTCGCTTTACAGTTAGCAGATTGTAATTCTTAGACTCTTTTGGTCTACGAACCGTTCTGAGACCTAGGATTATTTATTTATTTTTAAAAACACTTAAGCAGTACGTAAGACCTGATCTGCAGCAGGTTGAATAGCTGTGGTCTAAGCTGACCCGTGCGTGCTCGTGTGTCTGTTTCAGTGTGGTGGAGCTGACGGAGGACATCCTCAGGCAGCTGATGGACCTCGTGTTCCGTCTGGTATGTAACGGCGAGCTGAGTCTGGCTCGCGTGCTTCGCAAAAACATCCTGGATAAAGTGGAACAGAAGAGGCTGCTGCAGCAAACACACGTCCTCCAGCCGTTAGCGGCACGAGGGGTCTCGGCCAGGTACGCGAACACGCACGCACGCACGCACGCGTACATCAGGGTGGATCTCTGCATGGGCCGCGTGCCAGAGTGTTTCTGTGCATGCTTAGACTGCGTTTGCATTTGGAATTTGAAGTATTTGTGAGAAAATGCATTACGTATTAGACGTTCACCTGATGGATCGGGGCGCACACACACTCCGTGACCCAAGCCAAGGCTTGTCCTGAGCTGCTGAGGTAGATTTTTTATTTTTTTTGGATTAGTTTCTCCTTGCTCGGTTATGAATAAATAAAGCCTTGCGAAACCGTCTCCTACTAGCAACTTGGGTGAACTTTTTTTTCCCCACAAACAGCATTTTAGTGCATGTTTTCTGTCAACACAACAATCATTCTTGTCTAAATCAATAGTCAGATGTGCACCAAAGGTACTTGTCACAGCTGTATTGTTTTGTTTATGTGTGAATGCGTGTCTAAAACCTCTTCGCTCTCTCGACAGGCCAGGCACACTGCATGACTTTCGCAGCCATGAGATCGCTGATCAGCTCACACTTCTGGATGCAGAGCTCTTCTACAAGATTGAGGTACATGCACTGAAACAGCCTCTGTGTGTGTGTGTGTGTGTTGCTAGAGAGAACAGGCAAAACGGCCTCTTGGGAACTTGTTGCCCCTGTGTTATATTTTTGCCGTTGTGTCTTTCTTGTGCCTCACGTCCTCTTTCCCTCCTTTTCTCTAGATTCCAGAGGTTCTTTTGTGGGCGAAGGAGCAGAATGAGGAGAAGAGTCCCAATCTGACTCAGTTTACAGAGCACTTCAATAACATGAGCTACTGGTACACGAACACGAACACTACGCTGTATTCAAAACACGTTAACACTAGGGCTGGTTGCAGACAGAAGGACTGTAATCGCTCTGTTCCATCAACAAAAGTGCCAGTGCTGGTCCCGATCCTGTGCCTGTTGTCAAAATCGGCTTGGTTCAAGCATATCGCTGCTCCCGTGGAATAATCCACGTCGAGAAAGTATTAACGATTGGGTGGTGTGATGCAGAGTTACTGTCATCACCCTGAAATGGATTATTTGTGTTTTTATTCCTCTTATCCCACAGCAATTTTTGCCATGAATGCACGTTTTCATTTATGAAAGAATTTCACGTGATACTTTTACTTTAAATCCGCTTCTAGTCACCGCTAACGTCGCGGAACGTCCACGCGACGGTTTAGTTCGTATGATCACTTCTGTTATAGTAGCTGTAAATAGCTGTCCCCACACCAGCCTCTTTTACACACAACAGCGCACTGCTCGTTCTAACGCTTCTCATCTGCTCGGGTGCGTTCTTTCCGAACGAATAACGAGTCCTCCACATTTCACTTCTGATGCTGTTCTGAAACGTCCACGTGGTTAAGCAAATCTTCTGACTCTCGCTATGTTCACACCTGTCCAACAGGGTACGCTCAATAATCATCCAGCAGGAGAAAGCTCAGGACCGGGAGAAACTTCTGCTCAAATTCATCAAGATCATGAAGGTAACAAAAGAAAGATCGAACACTCCCAGACTCGTTAAACGCACTTCATATAGACGTGTCCTTAGATTCTGTGGCGCTCTTTTTTTTTTTTTTTTAAATTCAGATTTATATTTGCTACCTTGTTTTCAGCACTTGAGGAAGTTGAACAACTTTAACTCGTACCTGGCAATCCTGTCGGCTTTGGACTCCGCCCCAATCAGGAGGCTTGAGTGGCAGAAGCAGACATCTGAGGTCAGTTCTAACGTCTAATAATACTAATAATGATAATAATAATAATTATAGTGGTACTTTAATTCTAAATAGCTGTAATATCGAAGTTGGAAGAAGCAGGAAGTGACGGGGTCGACAGTCGATGTGTTTAAAACGACATGACGATACATTACCGAACATAATTCTCTCTCGTGTGTATCAGGGGTTGGAGGAGTACTGCACCTTGATTGACAGCTCATCGTCTTTTCGAGCTTATAGAGCGGCATTGGCTGACGTGGAGCCTCCCTGCATCCCTTACCTGTGAGTGTGGGCGTATGGATGATTGCCAGACAGATTCTTCTTCTTATTTTTATTATTATTACGCAGAATGAGAGCGTGAACGAGTGAGTGACTTTTATAATTTTATGAGGAGGTGATTGCAGGTATTATCTTATGGCATCTGCAATATAGCACTAGTATAACAGTGTATGAAGTGTGCCTTCCACCCACTGTTTATAGATTGTAAATCTGTGATTTTTAAAAAGGCTTTGAAGTAGAGTTTGTCCATGACTGTACTTGATGGGAGTTTAAGAAAAAAATAATAATTCGCCATAACAGCAGTTCATGGAAATGAACAGTATCTATCTATAGTAATCCTTCAGTTTTTTTCAACACTGAAATAAACACACGGGTCTCTTTCTGTGTCTGTCGCTCAGCGGGTTGATCCTGCAGGACCTGACCTTCGTACATCTGGGAAATCCGGACCTGATTGATGGGAAAGTCAACTTCTCTAAGCGCTGGCAGCAGTTCAACATCCTGGACAGCATGAGGCGCTTCCAACAAGTGTGAGTGTCCTTCTGTCACCGCCTTCCCCTCGGTATCATCCTAGACTCCTAGAATTACGCTTAAGCAAGCAAATGAATTCGGTCGTTAAGAATAGTTTATCGATTACGGATTATTTCTAAACATTGTACTCGGGTCTTCCTCATCATCTCGTGCTCGTCTCCAGACGGTTCAGAATGCTAGCTGCAAGGCTGTTGACCAGGGCGAAGAAATACGATCGCGTCACCCCGATTCTAGCGTCGCTCCATCGGCTCCCGGTCCAGTTCAGGATCCGGTTTAAGAGTCTGTTATCTCTCTCTTAATGATCAAGCTCGTTCTTATCTCAACGATCTTCTCACACCACATTCATCTAGCAGGTTTTTAAGATCTTCTGATAGGTTTCTTCTGTACATCCCTCGATCCTGTTTAAAAACTAACGGAGATGGAGCTTTTTCAGTTTCCGTCCCTCGTTTATGGAATCGATTGCCCCTGGACATCCGCCTCACACCCTCAACTGTCCTTATTAAAAATAATCTCTTCTCCCAGGCGTTTTAATCTAATTTTTACTATTGTCTATTTTTATTCGGTTTTATTGTTTTTTATTTTACTTTTCTTTACTCTGGTCAGCTCTGCTGTGTTAAATGTGCTATAGAAATAAAATTGACTTCCTTACTTCTCTCAAACGAGACATTTAGGTAAATAGTTCTCTAAAATGGCACTGAGCGAGCGAGCAAAGACGTGGACGTGATTCTGATAACTACGTATGATCGAGAGATGCTTCCGGGTATAACTGTTCATAACTAGTGGAGATTTCTAAAACCCTATTGTCAGTGAATACTGTGTATTTCTTTACTGAACAATTAAGTTTGGATGAAAAAGTTACTGAAGTAACGATCTCTTAGTCGTGTACTGACTCTCCTTAAACCATTTCATATATGATTAACATGCTTGGATTAATCTGGGGGTAGACTAGGCACTGGTAGGCAAAAAGCCAAGGTCCCCCTAAAAATGCAAATTCTATACCATTTGAATTATTAATGCTAAATAACATGTTAAAACACTGAATAGGGCCCCATTCCTAGGGCCCCCAAATCACTAAATTCACCTTGGAAGTTCACGTTGACTTCTCTTCTCTTCTGATATTAATCATGCTTTTTCTATGACTTGACAACACTGACAAACTGAATACGAATCCGTATCGGTTAATTGAATAATCAGCCGAGTCGATACGGTGTTCATTGATTTGCTCGAATTAAATCGTTTGTTCTCTACGGCTTTCCGTGCGCAGCCACTACGAGCTGAAGAGGAACGACGACATTGTGGCGTTCTTCAACGACTTCAGCGACCACCTGGCCGAGGAGGCGTTGTGGGAGCTTTCGCTGAAGATCAAACCACGCAACATCACACGCCGGCGGACTGAGCGTGACGAGAAAACCTAGAGGACGCCTCTAGAAACTTTTCCAGAGAGCACGCAGGGAATGATGGGAAACCTGGAGTTTTCAGAGGTGGAAAAAAAAAAAGAATCCATGCAAGACTTTAATGAACAGAGTGGAGCAAAGGCAATATTTCCCAAGAGATAAGTAATATACTAATATATGCACACACACACACACACACACACACAGAGGGGAAGACTTAACTTGTATATGTGGATGTGTGTTTGTGAGAGTGAGAGGTTTGGAGCACTAGCAGTGCTTGCTTGTTCTGAATCAGTGTCTACAGCAGCGATGAACACTAAAGAGGCTCACTTCTGAAGGTTGGGGCTACCCATAATGCCCTGCTGCTAGGACTCCCTGTTCAGTATAAAGTGGGGTAGAAAGGAAATGGAAAAAAAAAAGTAAAGTGTGTGTGTGGCGTCCTCTAATTGCCATGTTTCTGGAGTCACTCCAGCTCCATCACAAACACACTTCTAACTCATGTTGCCAGGCAACAAACTTACAATGACATTTTTTTTTTAACTCGTTTATTTTTGGCATCATCTGTGTGTGATATATTGTATATGATAATAAGCGTATGATGTACAGGTGTGTATTCTCCTCATATATAAATAAGAGATGTTTCTTTTTATTTTAAACTAAATTTATGCACTAAAAAAAAAGAAGAAAAACATAAGGACTGAACATGCTGTGATCTCTGTTTGTGTGTGTATGGGTGTGCACTTGCAAGAATGTTTGCAAGTGATTTTGTTAAGAGAAAAGTCACGTGTGTGTGTGTGCGCGCACGCAAGTGCAGGCATGTCTGATTGTGTCACGTCTGTTTACTGACTCCTGGGAATTACTTTTGTTATGCTCACCACACCACATTGTGCTATTCTCCCTGAATAAACCTACTCTTTCTTTATATAGATATATAGGTGTGTGTGTGTGTGTGTGTGTGTGCCCTCAATCCCAGCAGCTTTGAAAAGGATACCAAGACACTCCCCCCTCCCTACAATGACAGAACTTGAAAAGCTAAAGTAAGTTTTCTAAACTATCCCGTTTCAGCAGTTACACTTAACAGAATCTAAAAAGTCGATAAGTAAATCATCTTCCAACACAGGAATGTGAATGCCCAAGTAATGAAGGATGCAAGTCACATGACGCCTCATAGATCATGGCCTCATGACTCCTTTAACCCCTACTGCTGATCTGACAGTCAGTTTACCCACGAATTTAGAATTTTTTTGAAATCATTTTTTTATTAATTAAAATACTTGGTCAGACATAAAAAAAAATGTTTTTTAAAACAATCAGGAGTTAAAAGTTTTTAAAGGATTCACATTTCATGAAAACAAAAGAACACAACTGATTATTCACTATAATCAAAAGGTCATTAATTGGTGAGGCAGCTAATTCTTCATTTATAGACACTTGCTTTTAAGGAAATAAAAACAGTAAACAATCTTATGTTCCTTGCTACATTATAATTGGTAGACAATAAAATACGGAATGACAAATCACGTCTATATAAATAGTTGCTTTAAAACCAATAAAACCAGTTAACATTAAAGGAGTCGTATCATGATTTTTAAACGTTAATTATGTTGCTTATTGGTTCTAAGAGAATAGGTTAATGCTATAAAGTTAAAAAAATGCATTATTTGTCAAATACATTACTGAAGTACCTCTATTCTCCAAAGCCCCGCCTTCCAAAAAGCCCAGAGTGCTCTGATTGGCCAGTTGACCCGTCGCATTGTGATTGGAAAAGTAACGCTCCTCGGGTTAGCCTCCAAGGCTTCTCCAGTAAATCTAAGCTCCTAATCAACATGTCGGCAGTTTTACCGGATCAGTTCAGGTCAGATTCATAAGACGCGGATGATCGAGCGGAAGCAATCGTTACACACAGTGGTAAGGTTTTATTTTGTAACTCTCTTACGTTCAGGTACGATGTAAATTCCGACCCCTTTGGCGGGGCTAACTATGCGATGTACACAGCTGATGTGTCTACACAGATATTCGATCGATATAAACCGCTTAAAAGATACAAAATCACAACAACAGCTACAATCAACGTCTCTGCCAGACCACCAACATACAAACAAACATTTACAAAAAGAATTGAGGTAACTTCGCGCATGTTAGCAGAGGTCTACAGCTGGGTCACAGCACAAAACTCCACATTTAGACAGTCAATAGCAGATACTTCATAAAATAATCAAACGCACTTACAGGTTCGGATTCAGAAGAACACGGTTGTCGGAGCAAATTGTGAATCCCTCCACTTTTCAGGAAGCTGTCCTCTGTAAAATGTGCTGTGCACAAGCAAACGTTCAGGTTGTACTGCTCAGGAACTGCGTCATAAATAAACAGTAACCACCGATTCCTAATTTCGGAAGGCTAAACGCACGGCGTCTCCATGACATGGTGCCTGAATTCACTGAAGCCACGCCTTCTTTCTTCATGGCTGCCTTTGGGCGGGATTATGCTCATAGTGCACGCCGTGACGTAGAGAAATCACGGAAGTAAATCTGTACGAGGGTTCTCGGTTAGATAGAATAAATCCCGTTGTGGGAAAATGAGTTTTGGGACTTTGCAGAGCTTATACATGCACAAACAGATACATTACACTCCCAAACAGAAGGAAAACATTTTTTAAAAATCATGTTATGACCCCTTTAATGAATTGTTTCAACAGGACAAGGGCTAAAGCTAGCGTGTCATCCGACAACAAACTCTTCGATGATTTTCAGGTGCTTCAGTGAGACTAACTATTGCTGTACACATTTAATCTACATAGTTCAATGAATAAAAATGATTTCATACTTTGACTTAACAAAGTGCACGAGAGGTCAATTAAACTGATGAGAATACACATGGATACAACCTCGGGGACAAAACCTAATGCAGAAGGTTATTTTAAATCAAGGGTGTCCGAAGTCCAACTGAGGCCAATTGTTAACGGGCCCGTGGTTCCCGATACGCTGCAATTTTTCCTTTCACCTGACGGTGGCAGCAGCAGCAGACTGTGTTAGCTAAAATGCAGTATTAAATTGATTAATATGTAGACTGATATTTAGTCATGTCTACGGACAAAAAGCGCAAAGTTAACAGTGAGAAGGGGAGAAGGAGCTGGAAAACACTACGCATGGAAACCCTTTTGTGAATTCTTGAAAGAATCCTCAACTAAAGTATTCAAAAATGACAATTTAACTTATGATTGTCAGTTTGTCCAATTACTTTTGGTCCCTGGGATGGGGGGGGGGGGGGGGTGGTGTCGCAATTTAAAAGTGCTATAATCCCTACACCGTTCACCCGATTTGGATGTAAATCCCCTCAAAGTAAAGCTGAAAGTCATGTTCATTATTTAATTTCATAGACATATATAGTATACGTCTGGACACCCCTGTTTCAAATGGCTCGTACCCACCATTCTATGATACCTCGTCCCACAGTATCTGGACACTGATTCGATATATATTGAAAATTATATGCTTGTACAGATAATGTCCTTCACTTTTGTGAACCACACTGGTAATTTTTTTAACTTTTTAAATGTATATACATATATACTGGGTGTGAATTGCCCCGGGGGGTGGCAGTGTTCAGAATCAACTAATTACATTCAAACTGACCCCCTCAGCACATTTCCACTGCTGCGCCACCTTTCCCTCTCCTTCAGATGACTCTCAAGATCTTCCAGAGTTGCTTGAGTAGCCTTGGACAACAAGGCTTGTAAAATTACCCCGAAAGGAAAGCGTGACAAGTAGGCATAACATACTTGTACCTCATATTTAACCTCCTGGACCTATGAACTGATTTGTAACAATTTTTTTTTTTTAAAAACAACTATTATATTCACTAGAGTTAGCCTACAGTTTTGGAATTGTTGACTGTGCATTTGATATGAATGCGTCTTTAAAAATCCAGTGTACAAATTTAAATTAAAAATGTCCCCCATTTGTTTTAACAAATCACACCCTGTATGTATGCATCTAATATATATATATATATATATAAAAACACTGATATGGATACAGCTTTTCACAGAATTAAAGTCTTTGAGCAGCATTTTTTTAAAAGAATCATGTCCTGCTTCTGTTCATTTACAGTATGACTGAGTTACATACTGAATCATAACACTTGCTAAAGTGTTTTTGTGTGCGTGTATTTACATGTTATTGGAAGCATGCAAATTTTTTTTTTCTACCTTTCAAGAGTTAAGCACATTCCCCTGTGTGTCTGTCTGGGTGTTAATGTGGACGCGTGCTAGGTTCCAGCAGGGGGCGTTTTGTGGGATTGGACCCTCCTCCTCCGTCTGGGTTGTCCCTCGTTTCGTCCACGCCCCTCTTTAAGATCCGCTCGGGGAGGTGTCCGTTAGCGGTTCCTCTCTGCCACTTGCAGATATCTCCGCTTAGGATGTCTTGGATGTGCTGCACGATCAAATTAATCGCCACTGAGAGAGAGAGAGAGAGAGAGACAAAAAAAGGTGAAGAAGGTGGGAGAAAATCAAGGGACAGTGAGATGGGATGGAGAGATGTATGAAAAATGTAAGGTAGACATGAAAAGTGTGGACAACAGAACAGACAGAAATGTTTGAGCAAGGAAAAAAAAATGGAGAGAGAGAGAGAGAGAGAGAGAAAGTGATTAGATAGCGGGAATGTAAAAGGGACGCGAGACGGAAGTGAAAGTTGGACGTCAAGGTAATCAGCTGTGTTTTAGCGAACTAACAACTGGTTCATTCGTACAGATGTTTTTTTTTTACTTACCCATGTTGTCTACTCCACGAGGTATTATCACATCTGCATATTTCTTGGTCTGAAAGAAAGCGAGTATAAAGGAAACGAAAGGACACAAAGGCATTTCCACCCACAGAGCTGCCACTCACTGGATGTTTTTTTGTTTTTCGCACCGCTCTATAGAAACTCTAGAAAGTGTTGTGTGAAAATCTCATCAGAGCAGCACTTCTTATTAGCGGTCGACCGTTTGATCTGGTTTTACCGATTGCTGGAACTATCCACAGCGATAGTTTTTCCCGGTCGTGCTGAGAAGTGTCCGCTGTCATTATATAACACGAGAGCGGCCTCTAGAGGCGAAATAAAAACCATCACTGCCAAGTTTTGTCGTGTTATTTGGAGTGTTACTTTTTGGTTCAGTTTGGATGTATATCTTTTATTTAGTTTAATATTTCTATATTTTTCGTTTGGAAAAAAAAGTACAGTACATTTTCACGGTACAATCAGTACTGTTTATTTTTGTAATAAAGTTCAGCAGTATTTTACTTTGAGTGTCGGGTTTTCATTCGGTATCACTTTTAAAAACGATTGGTTGATTAATTGGTTATCGACAGATATCGACAGGTACTGGCCAACCGGGTTATTGTATCGGAATAAAAATCCACTATCGGTCGACCTCTAGTTATTATTACATTAACTGAAGCGCTTGAATTATATCTGCATGAGTGGATGCACTGTGCTGCTGCAAAATGACTGGCTGTTAACTGCATGAACAAGTGTTCCTCTGTGTGTGTGTGTGTGTGTGTGTGTGTGTGTGTTTTCTCACTGGTAAGCAGAACTCCTCGAACGCTGGTTTAACAAAAGTGGTGTATTGTGTAAGGATCTGTTCCAAGTCACGACCTCTCCTCATGTCTCTAAGAACTGCACACGACATACACATACATCAGACAGAGAAATAAATAACATGCTTACATGCATTACAGATATCCAAATGTATTGTGTGTGTGTGTGTGTGTGTGTGTACCTCTGCGTGACAGACGTACATCGGAGTCTGTATCCACAAACAGTTTCATATGGAACATGTCTCTGACTTCCTGTGTGTAGAACACCAGAATTCCCTCAAACAGAACAACATCGGCCGGATACACACAGATCTTCTCCTGTAACCTACACACACACACACACACACACACACACACACGTTGAAGCCTTACATCTTGGAGTGTGCAACAAGAACTATCTATGTTTATTTGGTTAAATGACGAACATGAACTCAGCTTTCCCCTGGTCCATTCATGCGTCCTGGATCTGTATTCAATCCTAAAAATGTAACCAGGCGAATTTACACTAGTAAATCAAATGCACGTTAGAAGAGACGGAGTGACTAATCGCTCGTCAGCAAACCTTCTTTTGTGTTTTGTTTGTTTTCAGTTCTATACAGAAGACGGTTGCCACATTGAAAGCTACGATTTCACACGCCGTCCTTAATTCCTTTTAACTCAGAGGAAGGTCAAGGGTCGCCAATCTTATCCGCATCATGCTGATATTCATGGCAAAGAGCAAGGTTTAAGGGATACACTGGACTGCATCATTAATAAAATGGGCGAATGAGTTTCTAGACCAGACGGGAATTTAGAGCTGCCTTAAGCCTCCTCAAAAAAAAAAAAAAAAAAAAAAAAAACTCCGGAGGCGTGTCATTTTCAACTCTCGCGGTCAGCTCTGAATAGTACGACCTGCTCTTTTAAACCGAGAACCTATTTACAGTCGTCATAATCTTGCCTTTGCCCTTAAATCTGCTTGTAGTTGTTATCTCGGTGTTCCGTTCAGATGGACGCTGAACGTTTTGAGTTGGTCAAACATGGCTAGTTAACAGAACACGACCTTTTGGGCAACATATGTAACTCGCTGTATTTCTTCGCTAACTGACTACGGACCGTTTGTGAGAGAATAAATGTCATGCACAGCGTGTTATGTTATCTTTTATAAAAAATAAATGCTAAATAGGAAGGTCTGTGATCGTTTAAAAATATATATATATTAGATCTTAGAGATCGCTCACCTGGAATGTGTAACGAAGTCATATGTTGGAATCTCCACAACTTTTGCTTCTATGATGTCCTTCAGCGTCTGGCACATCAACTCTGTATCGAACGCATCTTGTGAGAGAGAGAGAGACGGGACACGGATAAACGTTCCAGACGACCGTACATACAACCGTCATTGATCTAGCTAGGAAATAAACAAGTAACACAAGTGTACATCATTTACAACTTGCTTCTCCCTTTTCGCTTCGCTAACCGAAGGTCAGAGGGTCAAGGGGTTAAAGTTCACCAAACGAACTCGGCATCGAGCAAAAATCGGCCGCTAGCGGACGCAGATTCTTTCCCAAAGCTATGAGTAAATAGAGTTGATCTGTTCACCTGGATGGTCGAAGTTGTACTGGCCTTTGAGAGCTTTTGCCTTCTGTTCTGGAGTGAGCACTCTGTAGAAACTGTCTTGGCTTACGATGGTCACTTTCCTCTGGTGATGGTCCACCTTGTTCTGGCCCAGCAACTCCATGATCTTAGCACACACTGTGGACTGGCAAAGAGAGAACGTTTTATTGACGAGTCATTCAAACTGCAACAGATACCTTTTAGGGGTACGTTACATATACATAAGGATTAAAACATGACTGGTGTACTGTCACAGGAAAATAATCAACGATGTGGTAGGGTGACGCAAAGAAACAAAGAAAAATATACAACACTATGTGTAACAATTTTTGTTCCCGAGTAGTGAGTTATTTTCTCATTTCTCATGACTCAAATGTATAGAAAATGGCTATTAATCCCCTCGGACTTGCTTTTTTTTTTTTTTTATCAGGACATTGATATTGATCTCATTATATTGTCCTTGGTAGCAGCGTATATCCTGGTGAAAGGGCTCACCTTGCTCCTCTGAGTACGCTCCCATGTTCTCCTTGAATTTTTCCGAGATGAGCATCACGGACATGGACTTTGAGAGACATCCTGCAGTCCATCATGCTGTAGTTCTTCACTAGCGTCTCAACCAGCTCCTCGTAATTTTCGGCTTTATGATTGCCCAGGTAGCGCCGAACCGCTGCGACAAAGCTGTTCCAAGCTGCTTTCTCCTTCCTAGTGAGCTTCTGGGGAATTCCTTGCACTCCAGGATCTTCTTTATCTGTGGTCCAACGAGGACACCGGCTTTAAATTTTTGCCTCAGACAGTTTAGGAAAGAAGTCTTGAAGGTACTTGAAGGCCGAGTAATCCTTATCTAGAGCTGTAGCAAATTGTTTATAAGGTGTATAACGTTCAGTGGTGGCATCAGCACCTTCCGGAGGTCTACCAATGGCTCCCACTTGACGCTGTTCCTCCACACGGTGAACTCGGTCCGTCGTGGCCAGTCCCGCCTTTGGTAGTGCACCTTGGCGTCCCTGTTGTCCCAAAGACAAAGATAGCAGGAAAACTTGGTAAGACCTCCTTGGAGACCCATCAGGAATGCCACCAATATTAAGTCTCTGAAGACCTCCCAGCTGTACTCATCATACTTCAAGGTGTCTAGCAATGTCTTGATGCTGTTGTAATCCTCTTTGAGATCAGAAAAAAAAAAAACTATTTTAAAATTTACCCGTGTTTTTTTTTTTTTCTGACTTCATGTGAACGAAAAGACGCAAATCTGCCCGTTTTCTCAATGAACATAGGTACATTTCAAAATACCAATGTCCTGGTCACAGAAGCAAGGTATGAGGGGATCAATGGGCATGTTCTATACTCTTGCCGTGTAAGCAATTAGGAAATAACACTTACTACCCAGGAACAAAAATAAATAAATATAAATTCGATACATGGTGTAGTTGTTGACGTGGCGAAGTTTTTTGTTAGGAGACATTTACAGTAGGAGTCTCTACCATAACAGTGATGGTGGTTTGCAAAGTATTCCCAGAGAGAGAGAGAGAGAGAGAGAGAGAGAGAGAGAGAGAGAGAGAGAGGCTGGTGTGGCTTAGGCTATGTCCGTTCGCTTTAAAACTTTCTCCGTCTATACAAACGTTTTCCAAAAACCGCTTTGGTCTGTGTCATTTCTGTCAATCTGGAGGCTTTGCAAAGTCTTGAACAAAGCTATCAAACTGGATAGCAGCCACAACAACTGCAGCACAACATCGTCCACCATCTTGTTTGTTTTGAGTTGAACGAGTCACATGACTAAAAAGTAGGGTTGGGTAGAAAATATCGACGCTCCGATTTTAATGCGCTTTACATGAGAGGATGAGAACATTATCTGTAGGTCGCCTCATCTTTCATGTTTTGAATTTTGAGAACGGTTTTATTTCTTAAACACGTTTCAAGTTGTTAATGAATTTCACGGTTTACAACCTTGTGTGCATTGATGCACATATTTATGATTTCTTCTTACAATGTTTGTTACTCAAAGTAAAAGTAAAAAGTAATTAAACATGACTGTTTGGGCCGTATCGTTAATGTAAAAGTGCGTTACAGTAATATACCCAAGTAGGAGGGTTTCTGTTACCAGCATTTATATTAAAACATGGATTCGATGTCTGCAAAACTAACATTTTAAATGAAATATAGATAACTAACCGATATTGAATCAAATCGAAACGAATCAAAACCATATCAATAATAATCGAATCGAATCGCCAAATTGTTCGCAATACCCAGCCCTACTAAAAATACGTCGTCGTTTTGGAATATCTCTGATTTCTCAAAAACAAACAAAAAAAAAACAGTCTCAGTGTGGACGGAAGGCCAAAACGTAGAGAAAAAGATGCGTTTTCAATTTTCTCGAGATTAAAGTGGACGTAGCCTATAGCGCTTTATTACGGCTCGGACTTCCACGACCTTAAATCGTACCATAAACCGTTAAAATGTGCGACGTGTTGTTCGTTAATAAATGACCTGTCGACAAAATCGCTGCGGTATAAGCAGAATAACACTCCAAGTTATTCCTTACTTGTTTTCTATTCGGATAAAACTATACTATCGTCATAATCTTCAGAAAATTCTTCCTTCTTCATGGAACATGTTTTAATAAGCAAATGATTCACTCAATATGCAAATTAGGCCGTTGCGTCATTTGGCGGCTTTTTGAGCAAGCATTTGGAGATATTTTCCCCTGAACAGAGTTGCCAGCACTGACTGACTGACACTCTCACACACTCTCTCACACACACACACACACACACAATGACGTCTTATTAAACCTAGCATGCCTTGTTAGCATTCTTTATCCTGACATGACATGCTAGCTAGCATGAGATATTAGCATTCTTTATTATTTAGCATTCTAATTAAATGGCACGCTAGCATTCACGCAACTGTATGCTAACAGGACTGTACAGTTGAGTGAATGCTAGCGTGTTATTTAATTAGAATACTAAATAATAACGTGCTAATGTGTCTCTGTCAGACTTTATACGATGTAACTCATTATTCTAGATGTTGTTGACATGCTAGCCAGGTGACATCTCTCGCGGGAAAGTGGAGCGTGTCGCCTTAAACACGACACCGTGTCCTGTTCACGCGCACAACACGGAGCACCGGTTAACGTGAGAAATGTACAGCTGTGAGGTAGTTAGTGAGTACGCGAGCTCGTTACCTTCCCGCTGGCGGTTCCTCCACTGACCCCGATGAGAAAAGGCCGATGTCGCGGCCGCTCAGCTTCAGTCAAAGGCTCAGACACGTCCATGGCGCTGCGACGTCGCGTTCTTCTGAATAACTTTAAAAAAAAATGCTTTATTAACGCGCGTGAAACGTGTTACCGGTCTCAAAGAGAGCAGGGACTCGAGTTACCTCGTGCGCAGTAGGGCCTCTCTTTCGCAAACCGCGAGCACTGTGTGAACTGCGGCTCTGTCCAAAACCACACTCTAGTACACTTCGTAGGCGAGACGCCTGTGTTCTCGTAAATGATGTTCGTAGGTGACCTAAACAGTATGGGGAGTGTGATTTTGGACACGTCCGCAATACAAGGATAATTTTCTTTCTTTTTGTTTTTAATGGCGGTTGGCAAACCACTAAAGGTGCATTACCGCCACCTACTGGACTGGAGCGTGGGCGGTAGAATACATGGATAAGGTGAGACCGCAGACTCCAAATCGCGGGATCTGGGCACGCGACCGGAAGTGCTGCTGCAAATGCCACTGACTTTACGGCATGTGCCGCTGTTTATGAATGATGCCCAAGGGTGTAACCATGGTACGGACATCACATCCCCCACCCCACCCAAACATTCAAAGTTTGATACTGAAAATTCGCATATTTAGAACATAGTTTTAGGATTACGTTACCGTTTGAATTCACGTGATTTCTGAGTGATAGAAGCTCCCACAGCATGGGGAAACTGTAGGGTGCTGTGGACGTCCTTTATTATGTTAATGCCATCATGCTGTTTAGCTTGCTATGTAATGAGTGTACAACAATATATATATATATAGTGGTAACCTGAAACGTTAGCTATGTAAAGGGTCCTGGAGTTTTCTTTTCTTAATTCTAAAGACAAACTGCCATCACTAGTTCTGAATGGAGAACTACAATACGGCCACAACTCAAGAGTTCCAGATCTCTCGTTGCCAAGCTAGCACACCCCTCAAGCATTATGCTGAGCCTTATATCTGTAAAATCACCGAGTTGTCCTTAGCCTGGGTGTAGTGTAAAGGAACGAAATGCTGTGCAACTTTCCTCACTTTCACTCGCATTTATAACAGTCTGTCACAGCGAACTCGGCGGGAGGATGTGCACGTGAAGGTAACGTGAATGGTGAAAAACTGGACCTGGCGTTAGCATAGCCTACTTCCTGGGCGTGCAAATATCAACAGTTAATTGAGGTTCTTAAGAACAAACCAAGCCATGGTATGATGCCTTCTACACTAAGCTAAGGTTACCTACTATTTAGGTGTCTAGTTACTTACTGTCTGAAAAAAAGCTCGTATGTTCTGCTGCACTTTCCTACACTTGGATGCTGCCTCCATTTCTTACAGACTGAGCTGCTCAAATATATCACCGAACTTGCCTTCAGTATGGGCGCAACCAAGTGTACAATAGGAGGGGGGGGGCACACACCGATTTTCCTTAACAAACGGAAATATATTAAAAAGGAATAGACATATAAATAGAATAGATGAAGAAAAGACAGATCCGTTGGCAGGGTTCATTAAATGGGGACATATAGAAAATATTTTGTACTGTATATTGGGGGGGACAGATTGGTATTTCCTCAACATTGGGGGGACAAGACCCCCCCCTCACACACACGCACGCACACACAAAAAAAGAATGCGTGGTTTCGCCCATGGCTTCAAGTGAATATCAAGTTCTGAATAAAGTTGGCTTGATGTTGGACGTTCGATATTCGCAGAGATGCTGAAATTAAGGGACCGTCTCTAAAGTGACATACGACATTGTTAAACACGTTTCTAACTTCAATAGCATTTGAAGGGAATGACTTACAGTCACACAACCAACTGTAAAGTGTTCATCTAGGTGTCAGGTATAACGCACACCTGTTAGATTTTTGATATTTAATAAAATAAACTATTAAATCATATTTACAGTTGGCTTCATGACTGTACGTCACTCTTTTCAAATCCTACAGAGCTTTAAATTATGGTATATTTTGTGTGAGAGCCCATTCTGTAGTGAAATACATGGCAATATTTACATATGATTTACTAGCTTATTTTGTTAAATATCAAAAATCTAAAAGGTGTGCGTCATACCTGACATTTAGCTGAACACTGTACAGTTTGTTGTGTGACTGTACGTCATTCCCTTCAAATGCTATTGAGCTTTAAATGATGGTATATTTTGTGTATGAGCCCATGCAGTAATAAAATACATGGCAATTTTTATATATGATTTAATAGTTTATTTTATTAAATATCAAAAATCTAAGAGGTGTGCGTTATAGCTGACAACGAGATGAACGCTTTACAGTTGGTTATATGAATGTAGGTCATTCCGTTCAAATGCTATTGAAGTTAGAAACGTGTTAAACAATGCCGTATGTAACTTTAGAGACGGTCCCTTAATTTCTGCGAATATCCAACGTCCAACATCAAGCCAACTTTATTCCAGTGTCGGTGTTACGCTACTAGTGTCATGTGTTGGCTGTGTCCTCAGTTTTTTCCAGGAGTTGTACATTTCTTATTTTAGCACGCTATTTACGTAACATCGAGATTTGGGACGCGATCTGTGTTTTGGTTGTTGTATTGTACTGCATCATGAATTAATATCTAGCTTAAGGTTACTGTGCAAACTGGGTCAGATATCTGGAATTAAATAAAAGTGTGTCAGGGTATTCTTTTGAATTTATATTTATAGATTAAAGGTCATCGAGGTATGTTTCTATGAAATGTTAATCAGTCCGGCAACACAAAATGACTGATGTAACTCACTCATGTCCACTAGATAGAGCCAACATGTCACCAGTCCTTGCAGTGATACTAGATTGGACACTTTTGCTAGCTACCGCCATACGTCAACGCCTCCGCCATATTGGAAAGGTCTAGATTCTATCGGAAGTCAAAAGAATGTAAAAACAAATTCTGACTAGAAAAAAGGTTCAGTAAAGTGAAATTCTTTTCTTTGTATATTCTAACAAGCTGGGGTCAAAGCTCAGGGTTTTATCGGTTACAACCAAATTTCTGTGTTAATAAACAAGTTTTAATTGACTGTTCCAAACAAAGCCATTCTTAGCCTGTACATACTGTATACTTATATAATGACATACTATTAAAGTTCCCATGACATCAAAATTAAAGTTTTGTGGCTTTTGGTATGAATATCTTAGCCTTCGAGTAATCTATAAGTTAGTGTCCTCCAAAACAATGACAAAAATTGCATTTAGAAGATATTATGTCCACAAAACAAGTCAGCTCCAGTTATCACTTATGTTCTAGCAGCTATAAACATTAATCCCCCCCCCCCCCCCCCCCAATTGAAGTGAATGAGACAAAAAAAAAAATTCTCGTCACGTTATGAAGAAACTGGAAAGTCCTCCATCCTCAACACTTTTATATACAACAGCAGATTTACACACTTTCTACATGGTATCCACAGTCAAATTAATACTGTCCATTACTGCAGCAGAGATTTGTCAGAAGAGTCACGATTTATCCACGTCGTCCGCGAGAGCTTTCTGCTCGTCTTCGCTCCTCTGCATCGCTTCTTTAATCGTCTCCTCGGCAACGATCTCTATGGCAGCGTCGTCCGCGATTCGCCTCACCGTCTCCCCTTTGGCTGCAAGAATCTCCTCGATGTTTCTACAACCGCAAGACCAGCCAGAAAAACAGAACGGTTATCAAAAGGTCCTGATTTATCAAACGCATCATAGAAAAATACACTCTGAGCCTCTTTTATCATTATTTATTATGTTCCATGTGTATTAGGGTTATACTGTATATTTAACTACTTGTAACAGAGCGCGTCAGCCACAGTCCAGTCAGAGTGCCCGTGCTAACAGACGGTTTTAATGTTATGGCCGATCGGTGTATACTCCTTTATCACATCACATCACATCACATCACATCACAGAAGGAGCACGGCTATGGTCTAACGTTTCCTACCACGGACAGATCTGAAGGCGAAAACAAATCTTCCTGAAAGTGAAAGTTTCCTCACACGGACCTTTTAAGATGGTGATTAAATATTGATGAATGAATAATACACAGATGACCAACGACCAGAATCTCTCAATATACAGGATAAATCCCTCTCTGTCACATACACACACCTCTTTCCTTCCAGATCAGAAAACCATCCAAGGTTATCGGCGATGATGTGATGGTTCTGGCAGCCTGCACATGTTACTATAACAACGCCGTTGTGATACGCCATCTTGGAGATCTTCTTCATTGAACGTGTCGAACAGACCTACAGTCACAACCAGAATCAATTTATAATAGTACCTTACATGTGTGATAGACTTATGTAATCTACGCAGGAGAACACAGGAAAAGTACGAACGATAAAGTAAATTCAATTGAAGGAGACGCGTTTTAATAAAAAAAAATTTAAATAATAAAAGGACTACTTTGATGCCACAATAAAAAGATGTTCTTTTTTTAATATGCATTATCGATAATGTACACAGAATACGTTGGAAAATTCTAGCATCAAAACACAGCAACAACCAATAACATTTCTATTTAAATCATATCATGTGTCAGAGAGGAGTTTTCCTTTAACAGTCTTTTATACACCAACATAACTGATTTGTGTGTTTCACAGGCATTTGTACGCGTACGCGAGGAACAGCGTACAGTACGCGTGACGCAAATTTCGTCATCAGCAAAGTACGCGCGTACAGTACGCGCAGGCCGCACATGCGCATTTAATTCTTTTTTTTAATTATTTTGCACTATTTAGTTGTTCCACAAGGTGGCAGCAGTGACCCGGGGCCGTTCATTGTCATGGTAGTCAAAGAAAAAAAAAACGGAAGAGACAGAAACGAGTGCAGGTTAGAAAGTATCCGCATTTGTATAATTCTAGCCTTAAAGAGCATAAGAATTTGTATATGGGTGCTAATCGTGCGAGAGATTGCCCAAGCATTGTTATTCGTGTTGTTGTGATTCTTCTTCGACATTCACAACAGAATACCTGCTTTACTGCTCTGTACTGACTCTTGAAGGTTAGGAGGGGTAGTGCAAGTTGTCGTAATGCGCATGCGCCGACCGGCTGCGTATGCGTTAAATAGAGTATAATTTGAAAGGCTATGCGTACGACTGTACGCACACGCTAGCGTACGCGTAAAAAAACGGAGTATATTAGAGGCTTTACATTACAAAAGCAAAACACTCTCACCTTGCATGTATAAACCAAATGATAATGACCTGACTGAATTTGGCCAACTTCGTCGCTCCATGACGCTACAGCAGTTTTAAATGTCCGCCGAAAACCCAAACTGTCTGGATAAAAGCTATTCTGTAGAACCAGCGGTGTGTGTGAAGGAGAAAGTGTCCATCTTCGGCATCCTCCGTGTATCAATCTCACTGGAGACCCTAAATATCCAAACACATGGGGATTCATTCTCGACCGAAACAACCCCAAACAAAAACGACAACTCTTCGTCAACGACATGGCAGATTATTCAACAGCTGCTTATGTATAAAAAAATTTTTAAAAGTAAAACAAAACGCAAAATCTGAAAATAAACCCGTTGACAGAGTTCACATGGAGATTGTAGTTT
Organism: Ictalurus furcatus; assembly: GCF_023375685.1. NCBI lineage: Eukaryota > Metazoa > Chordata > Actinopteri > Siluriformes > Ictaluridae > Ictalurus > Ictalurus furcatus. The sequence goes on from NC_071272.1 coordinate 1,904,878, forward strand.
ATTAGTCGCATATTAATGACGTCACGCAGCGCTCACGTTACTGACACGGGTTCGCCTCAAACGACCTTCAAAACAAAGGGCTCTGAATTTAACGTCTTAACACCTTCTTAGATAGCATATTATTCATTTTATCACGCGTTTTATATTAAGAAGAATATATAATAATTATGATATAATCATAAATAACTATTTTTGTTGTGAATGCGTCAGAAAGCAGAAAGGCAAAATTAAAGTGTTTCACAATGATTACGTCATCATTGCTGGACTAGACTAGCTCTAAATCTGAATCCGTTCCTTGAGCAGGAAAGCATGGTTGGAAATGTGGTATACAGTATATTTTTATTTCTTATAAAATGTTGCAATCTATTTATTTCTATTAAATTTCTTTACTTTTTCAAATGTACAAGTTTATTATACCATTTGTTACTATTACATCTTGTAAAGACATCAAAAGATTCCTTCCTTACTTGTCATACATTTGAAATCACTGAGGACATAATTATTTAAAATGAGAAAACCTTAGTAATCTCACAACTTCTGATCAAATTGAAATTTTTCCAAATGTCAAAATGAAACAAACGTGTCCTCCTGGAAATTTAACATCACGTATGTATTAAAGCACATTACAAGGATCCAAAACAACATTTCTTTTAAGCCTCTCATTATGGAATTGCACTAGTCATTTTCAGAAATCAAAATGTATAAGAACAGATACTGAATAAATGTTCTGTAGCCCCCTGAGTCTCATTAGGAAATGAACAACTGTAGTTGATATCTAATTTCAAGTTCCTTCACTGGATAAACTTTGTGTAGAGTTGCTCCACCACTATGACTTTCACTACAAAACCCTGAATATTTGTTGACTTAAAGTTTTTCCCCCACCTTTATCTTATTTCTTTTAATTTTACAGCAACATTTTGCTGATTTTTTTTTTTAATTGCAAATGATAACTGAATTTATCCTAAAGTAATAATTTAATCTCAACAATGAAATATAATAGCACACTTTTGTTCAATATGATGGCAATACATTGGAAAAAAACAAATATCCATAATGGGGAGAACACATTATATTATGGATCTTTTATTAAATGATATCCGGTCACTATAAAGGGTATTTAACAGTTACTAAACACTTGTAGTATGAAACAATAATAACAAAATTGACTGAAGGCCATATACATCGTTTCCAGGGGTGCTGTTTTGTTGGGGTTTTTTTATTTATTTTTTTTTACAATTAATTACTTACACACATTCCTCAATACTATAAACTTTTTCATGTTAAAAGCAATAACAAACATTCTATTAACATAAAAAAAGAACATAGTACCTCTTTATTATACAGAATGTACTACAGCATACATGAATGAATCAAAAAACATTTTTTCCTGCAATATACTTCAGTGGGCTTTATGTCATTTTTGCAGGGAGTAAATCCAAATTACAAAAAAAATTAAACCAGAAAAAAAAAATATATATATATATATATAGAGAGAGAGAGAGAGAGAGAGAGAGAGAGAGAGAGCGAGAGAGAGTATTTTTATTATATATCTCCTGTTCATGGTTCATGTACAGCACAATAAAAATGTTATGCAAGTGGAAGTGATAGTTCAGTGGTTAAGGCATTGGGATGTACAGTTCAGTATCGATAAATGCATGTTAACTAATTGTAAAAAAAAACAACAACAAACGCATGGCAACAAACAAGGTTTTGTTCGTCTAGTAATTATGGTTTCTTTCAAAATTTGCCCTTTTTCTTGGTATTTTTCTTCATCTTCTTGCCTTGAAACTCTTTCTTGTTTTCCCCTTCCAGTTTGCGTTTCTTATCACTCTTGATGCTCACTATTGCTGTCTGGCCAGCTTTCTTCAGAACTTCAGTCCATTCTTCATCTTCGCCTCGAATCATGTACTGGGAAAGATCCATATCCTTAATCTTCATCATGTCTTCCTTGTGTTTCTCTTCGAACACTTTGGCAGCCTCGTCCAATTCTCGGTGCAACGCCTGGGCAGTCGGTTCCATGTCAACTTCTTTGACGGGAACCATATCCGCCTCGATTGCCTTCTCCTGGGTTGCGTTGAACAAGTGGACTACTTTACGCATGAGACGGTTGAACAGCCCCATGAGCTGAGAGCTGGGCAGCTTAATCTCTTTCTCTAGATTATCTATCGATTTGTGCTGTAAACCAAGTCCCAAGAGCAGAGCGGACTGTGCGGCCGATAGCGAGGTATCGCCGAGTCGTTTGAGGAAGAACATCCGTGCTATGGCAGGCACCATGTCCATAATCAGGTGGTAGTCAACCATGTTTCGGGAGTACATTTCCAAACGAGTCAGATCGTACGGGGTGAACTGGGCCGTTAATTCCGCGACCGTTAGAGTTGTCGGGCTGTCGTCTTTGATGTTCTTGTTCTGCAGTACGTTTAAGGCTAACGTGGGGCTGAAGCTGCTAAACTGGTAGGAGAGCAGAGAGAGGAATCTCCGTCGGAAATCCTTCCAGAAAGCTGGCAGCCAGTGACTCGGTTCTGCTGAATCCTCCGTGTTCAGTTCCTTCAGCATTACACACGAGTGCTCCCCTGTCAGGTCATTTGGAGTTTGTCTTAAATACACTGGAACAAACCCAGCCTTTTTCCAGAATTTGAGCAGCTGGGCCGTGAGGCCATACGAGACACCCAAGTAGTCCAGTCTTTCCGCGGTCCTCTCATTCAGCTTCAACAAGAGGGGTGGTAGATCCATTCGAGGAGACACAACCTCTTCTAAAAGGCTCATGGCCTCACTGCTGACAGAGTTGAATGCAACCGGGGTCGGCTGACTGTCATCCAAGAGCGGAAACTCGCCCTGATAGTACTGCTGAAGGAGCTGCAGAGCACGGGTCCCATAACCCATCCCCTGGTAGTCAGGGTTCACCGCAATTCGCACCACCCTTGCACCTGAGAGGCTCCCGAACTTAGAATCTTGAAATTGCTCCGATACAGTCCAAGGGATGAGGTCTCCGGAAGCCTTCTTCCCTCTGGACAAACTGTGGAGGATGGATTTTTGGGAAATCTCCCCCTCCAAACACACCTGCACAACTGCTAGGACCTCTGGCAGAGAGTTGTGTGTGTGTGGAACAGGAGGCAGCAAGCAGAAAAGATGGTGAGCTGGAGCATCCGAGAGCATCTGTAGGTCATTGGGGGAGTTCTTATAGTGAGACGATACGTAGAGTGCCATAAGACGCTGGAGGAAGGTTTCGGAGGCTTTGTGGTAACAGAAAAGAGTGTCACGGTTCACATAATACAGATTGCAGGTTTCGGGCAACGGACAGCCTGAAATGATACGCGGCACGCTCAAGCAGTCCAGACACAGGAGTTCGTTCAACCATTTCTCCACAGGATCTCCCTGAGCGTACCGAATAGACTCTTGGAGAGAAACTTCATGGAGCGAGCGCGCTGCAGCCAATCTGGCTGTGCTCGTGGCGCTGTTTTCAGCCGAGAGGCTCTGCTGGCTGTCTGCGCTTTGCTGGCGCAGCTGCTGAATCAGTTTGAGAGAAAGAGAGCGCCCGGTGCCTTCATACCCATTGATCGTAGAAGCCATGAACACAAGATAAGGCCCAAGCAGATTTTTCACCAGTGGCAACGGGATAGCAGCAGCCTCATCAATGACCACCAACTCGGCCTGGCCCAACTTGACCGCATCGGCAGGGTGGATGTACTGAATGGTCTGGCGATGCTCCTTGAAGATGTTCACTCTGACCACAGCTTTATTAAACTCAGGATTCAAAGATTGGACTATTTCGTAATCCATATGTTCCTGGTAGAGAAGCAAATCCAAGCCTTTGAATATGAACTCAAATAACGTGTGCAAATTGTCCGGGCTGGGCGAGGTGACGAATATGTTGGAATAGCCAAACGAAACAGCCCCAGCGATAGCTAATCCAAGTGCCGCAGACTTTCCCCGTCCTCTAGCGGCGGTGAGCGCTACCGTGCTCCGTAGGGTCTTTTCTGAAATCGCCTCGATGAACTTCAACACAGCTTTGGCCTGGTCCATTGTTTTACAGCAGTCTACTAAAGTACCCACTGACTGTGTGTCTTGCAGGGATTCTTTCAGGTCCTTTAGTTCCTGCTCTTGTGGCAGCAGAGCGTCGTCCTGTGTTTTAGGTGGCACAGCTTTGATGTTTGCGTTGTGTTTGGAGATCGGCAGAACATTGAGTTGATCATCGGTTACTATACAGGTCTTGCAGGAAGAAAGAGACAGTAGGAATCTTTCGTTGAATCTTCCCACAACATCCTGATGTGCCTCGGTCCGGTAGCGAGAATGGACATCCATTGTCATTGTGTACAGCTGCTTCAGTGAGTTCATGGTCCTCAGCAAGATGACCACGATACCACCACCTTCTACTGTTTCAATGGTTCGAGCCAGCAGGTTGGGAGTTAACGCCTCAAAATCCTGTAGAACACACATGCCATAGGTGTTGCCCAGAATCTTGTGAGTTTCATTGTAGTAACAATAACGGATATTGGTGGCAGCGATGAAGAGCTCAAAGGGATCATCCTGTTTGAGGTTCAGAGTACCAGTTTTGATCTTTTTCTGTAACTGCCGCATGCGTTTCTTCCGGTTACTGCTGAAGCCAAGCTCGTGCTTGTAACACCACAGGACCGAGGGTCGTGCTCGCACTGCGGCCTTGGAGAGCATGTGGTGCAGAATAACAACCTGGTCTCTGCCGTGATCACCTACTATCACAAACATTGTGCGATACCGCTGTGCGACTCCATTCTCAATCTGGACACGAATCCGATTATCAACCTTCTTCCGGTATGTCGCCATGCTTAAAAGTTTCTCTAGAAATGCTAAAAGCAACAACAACAACAAAAAAAACTCTACAAAACTCTCCGAGCTAACTCGCACACCGACCAGCACGGCACGTTCACATGGACCAAAGTACTTCCGGGTACGTCTTCTCGCGATTACGTCAACGAGATTTGGACGAGATTTGACATTGCGCCCGATACTGCGCATGCGCGTTTAGGCTTCTATCGCAGGAACGCCCTGCACTGCCTTAAGCAAGCTCCCCTGTTTTTTTAAGCGTTAACGCACGCCCGGTCTCGCACATGACGTAATTTCCTGGGCGTGGCTTATCCTGCGTGCCTCAGGACTCCTTTTTTCGGGTTGCCGGAGCAGAGTACTCGCTGCTCTCCATGCTGCGGCTCAGCGGGAAATGTATCGGTTACAGAAACAAGACAGAAGCAAAACTGGTGAGTCTTAAAAGAACTATAATTATTTTATTGTTATTATTTTAATTTAAACATGGTTTCAATGCTTTTGTTGCTTGAGGAAAGCAAAAAAAAGTGTAAATAACAAGAGCCAACGGCCGAATCCTAAACAACAACTGCCGCCTAAACATGTAGGTGAATGAGGGTATGAGATAATATCTTATATTTATATATATATATTCATTCTCTAAATGATGGGAAAGTTTGAAAACGTGTCTCCTACGTCATGTGGAGTAATTTGGGATTCAGATGACTGCGCTTACTGTAAGCATCATACGTAGTGGGCTTCTGTATGCTTTGTAGTAAACGGTATGTCCTGTAGGAAGCCGTTTGGGATTCAGCCTCCTAATCAGTACTGTAGGATGTCAAATAGTGTCTCCTGCACCTTACATAATGCACTATACCTCCAACAGGGAGCTATCGGACTGGCATAAAGTTGGCTTGATGTTGGACGTTCGATATTCGCTGATATGCTGAAATTAAGGGACCGTCTCTAAAGTGACATACGACATTGTTAAACACGTTTCTAACTTCAATAGCATTTGAACGGAATGACTTGCAGTCATATAACCCACTGGAAAGCGTTCGACTAGGTGTCGGGTATGACGCTTTTTAATAAATATCAAAAATCTAAAACGCGTGCGTTATAGCCGACACCTGGATGAACACTTTACAGTTGGTTATATGACTGTAAGTCATTCCCTTCAAATGCTATTGAAGTTAGAAACGTGTCTAACAGTGTAGTATGTAACTTTAGAGACGGTCCCTTAATGTCCAACGTCAAACCAACTTTATGCCAGTAGCTATTGGGTGTTTATCCCCTTACTCAATACATAATTGTGCTATATGGTGTGACTTAGTGTCTTCTGCACCCTACATAGTGCACTGTACCTCCAACAGGGAGCTATTGGGCGTTTATCCCCTTACTCAATACATAATTGTGCTATATGGTGTGACTTAGTGTCTTCTGCACCCTACCTAGTGCACTATACCTCCATCAGGAAGCACACTGGGATTCAGCTTACTATGTCTTATGTAAATACCCTATGTAGTGGGCTTCTGTATGCTTTGTAGTAAACTGTATATCCTGTGTGAGGCCGTTTGGGATTTCGTCCACTTGATTACTACAGAATTGTGCTACGGTGTATGAAAAAGTGGCTTCCGAATCCTACGTAGTGCACTCTATGTTCAGTAAGGAATCATTTCATATTACTGATTCATCCAGTTCTCTAAGTGCATCATGCAGGATAGTGGCTTCTGTTGTTTATGTAATGCTCTATCAGTTCAGATGGGAGCCATTTTGAGATCGATTCATTCAGGATTGATTCAAGGTTCTGATACACTCCAGGTTTTAGTGAGCGAACAGAGAAGTGTGAAGCTTTTTTTTTTTTGCTTATACTTCTTGTCCTGAGTGTAGGTAAACGTTTGCAAGTTGTATTGTGCTTATGGACGTATTCTTATTTGGTAATCACGATATAAACATTCCTCTATGCGTTCATTCCATTCACTGAATTACCGATTCACCACTGAACGCTTTGGCTCTTGTTTAGTGCTGATCGTGATTACACCCTCGTTGACGCTCACGGCATGAATCGGGTACATCAGCGCAGGAAGGACCAATTCCCTGTGGATTTTCATCAGACCAGACCGGCTTCGTCCATTACTCTATGGTCCAGTTCTGATGCCCATGTTCCCATATTGTAGGCGCTTTCGGCGGTGGACAGGGGTCAACATGGGCATTCTGACCGGCCTGCGGATACGCAGCAAACTGTGATGCTGAACTTTTCAGCAATTTGTACTACAGTAGCTCTTCTGTGGGAACGGATCAGTCGGACTAGTCTTCTCTCCCCACGTGCATCGACGAGCCTTGGGCACCCATAACCGTGTCGCTGGTTCACCGGTTGTCCTTCATTGGACCACTTTTAGGAGGTACTAATCCCCGCATAATGGGAACACCCCACAAGACCTGCTGTTTTGGAGACGCTCTGACCCAGTCGTCTAGCCATCAAAATGTATGTTTTCTTAAAGTCACTCAGATCCTTACGCTTGCCCATTTTTCCTGCTTCCAACACATCGACTTTGAGAACTGGCTGTTCACTTGCTGCCTAATATATCCCACCCCTTGACAGGTGCCATTGTAACGATAATCAATGTTATTGGCTGATCAGTGTGTGTGTATATATACATTGAGTCTCTAGAGTTTACACAGAGTGGCGCGAAGACCAAAAAACACCTGTTCAGAGGAGAATGGCCAGACTGGTTCGAGCTCACAGGAAGGCTGCGGTAACTCAATTAACCCCCCTTTACAACCGTGGTGAGCAGAAAAGCATCTCCGAACGCACGGTATGCTGAAGCTTGACGTGATTGGCTGCAACGGAGGTTGAAGTAGTTGCTGCCTGAAGAGGACAGGAAATGGAAAACACAATATTTTACGTATTAGTGATGCACGCCATGTGTCACAACGTGTATGTTTGCTGTGGTTTGACTAGCAACAAGGCACCGAGTGCTGCTTTGGTTTTAAATATTTTAGTTTAACGTTTGTACGATGTATAAATAGTGAAATAGTTGTTTCATTGAGTAACAGACCTGTTAAAAGCTCGGACAGCTAACGCTAATGAACATATTTAGAAAAGGTGCATCAGGATGTTGTTCTAGCGCAATATCAACACCGTATCATCATTTCGCCAAGCCCCGAGCCGAGTTTCCCAAAACAATCACGGCATAAAGGACGTCGAGCATCACGTTGAACAATCTACCAGTTAAGGTGGAAGTGTGTAATGCTTTCGGAAAACTGCGCCCTGATTGTGTTAGTGTGATTTTTATCTCCTGGTAAATACGTAGGAGCGGCGGGGAAGTCGGCAGCTTTTCTTAGCATTCTGCCCACCCTACATGCTAACAACAGCGTGTTTAAAGTGTTTCTTAAGGCTTTTAAGGACAGGGTTACACAAAGGTTAGTGACATTTCATCCAACCTAAATCTTTTACAGTAATCAGTAAAGATCTCCTGTTTTGCTACCAAGCGAGCTGACGCTAACGTGACGCTAACCGCTGTGTGTAAATACTAAAATCAGGGTTCGTACCAAGTGCTTGAAGCGCTTGAGTTTGGCTTTTTAGAAATGTAAGTACTGGAAAACCTTGAAAATTGCCATTTTCTATCTAGTGGTGCTTAAAAAGGGCTTGAATCATACAAAGTCAATAAATACGAAATCACTAAATAACTTTAAAGTGTTCATTTTCGGTCGAACACGAATACAATCCTTTCACTCAGAAATATAAAGCAGGAAGTATGCTTCACTTTTGACGCGTACCATAGGAACGGCGTACGGTACGCTCGACACAAAGCAGAGTGCGTGCGTGCCTACTTTTTACTCCAGAATTTATTTATTTTTAATTTTTTGGATTTTAAATAAAAATAAGACTTAATGTTTGAATGACATCTCTTGTGTAGGCCCTGGAAAACAAACGAAAACTAGTGCTTGAAAAGTCCTGTTTGTTTGTGCTTCGTGCTTGATCGTAAGCGAGTTCATTTCCAAATTCAGTCATTTATTCCTAACGATGTGTTCATTCTGCGTACTCTTGGGACAGTTTCCATTTGCATGATTTCACTGCTCGAGGGAACAATAGATGAAATATGTGGCACAGGGAATTAGTTGCTTGCCAACCGTATGATTGTTCATGAGTTTTTCCCCAATAGCCAGGTTCGTCTGTTTTCACTGACGTCTATATTTCTGTCAATTTGGTTCATTTCAGTAGATTTGAATGATGAAGTGGCACGACGTTGCGTGGTGTCGTGATACTACTTGGTATCGAGATACTTCAGCCAGTATTGTATCGTGAGATGTTTACGGTATCGTGACAACCCTGGCTAGTTGTAACGTGGTATCGTTTCTATAGTAACCTGATCTACATAACCACGAGGCAAAAAGAGTCAAACGTGCGGTGTACTTCAACAAAGAAAACCCACGTAAATCGTTGCTATGGTGACGTTTGTTTAACGCTTATGGAAGGAGTCTCCAGTGCCGGTGCTTTTGTTCATTCCCTCCTGGATTTCACGATCCAAGCAAAACCAAGCAAGCGCCGCAATATCTGGAGGAGCTTGGAATTCTTCAGACTTACTTACGGCTTTTTCCGTAGATTTGGGGCAAGAAACGGTCGCCATCATTTACCGACAAACCGCGCACGACAATTTCGCCGATCCGGGTAGTTTTCCGCACGAGCCGCATGAGCGTGTTCAGGACAGAGGACTTTGCGCTTTCTGGTTTCTCAGTAACACGACAAGCTGCATGGTTTCGTCTTATTCGTTTCAAGAAGGAGAGACAAAAAGAATCTCTCTCTAATCACTCGATTAGAGGAACTTGTCTCGTGGATGTTTCACAACACTAAATGTGGTTTAAAAAGCATGACACGTTTTATTAATAAATTAAAAATAGTAACATTTGGGGAAACTTCTGTAGAAGAGGAATTAAAAAAAAAAAAAACAACCCAAAACACTTCAGGACGTGCTTTGCGTTCGGCCGTATCGCACCAAACTGTACTGGATTATCTTCCCGTATCGAGCACGCCGTGTCATGTGGTCTGTCGTCCTTGCGTCTGTTATCGTGATATCGTCACTTGTTCTCAAAGACTAGGCGAAAACTGTATTATGTGCACACGTCTGCTGTAGATCTGCTCATGTTCTTACTCGGGTTTTCCAGACGCCGAGGCCAAATGACAAAACCGCAAGCAAGCCAAACAGGAAAAGAGGGATCGAGCAGAGTCGCTCGTAACATCAACACAAACACAAGCCTCACGATGTGTTCGTTATTATTATTTATTTAAAAAAAAATTTTTTTGCATTGCGTCCCTCGGGCATGCTGGAGCAGGTGTGTGTGTGTGTGTGTGTGTGTGTGTGTGCTCATGATATTAGTGGAATGCATGAATCATTAATCAAACTGCACAGGAATAGTAGATTTTACCTCCGGCCACAAAATCCTTACTTGACCTATATACACACACACACACACACACACACAAACATGACACAATGGTACGCTTCCTTGTGCTTTTTAAACAGTGAGATCACTCTCATGTTGATTTTGTGTTAACACGGACCTACGTGTGCACACGGGTTTAGAATAACATCTCCCTGAAGAATAATGCCATAAGGTTATTGACCTCTGATTGTACACATACACACACACACACACACACACACACACACACACACGTAAATCCCCGCAGGGATGTGAAAATTCACTTAGGACATGATGATTCAGCTGCTTGTGCTTTTTACATGCAATAGATCAGACCTAATGTCCACCAGTCACATGAATTTCAGGAAATGATTTCGAATGAAGCCATAAATAAGACCTGGACCAATCAGAATCCGGTGGAACTTGGCGTCCTGGTTCATTTTCCACTGGTCTCGGCTTCAGATACTCCACCCACAGCCCACAAATCATCTGATACTCGGGGCCTGTTTACACCGGGTCGCTTCACGCGCTTGCTCTGATCGGATACCGATCTGATTTGTTAAAACACTTGGCCGGACCTTCGATCATCTTTGTGTCAGCCTGCAAAGCGATTTAATGAGGAGGCACACTCCTCTCCCTCAGGTTATACCGGTCGATAAGTTGTTTTCGCTTCTGGCGTGGCTAAAGCGCGTGACGAACTTCCGTTTGGGAGGAGAAAAGCGCTGACGATCGCGTTCAGACCTGCATGTTATTCGCACGTGCATGCGCCGTTAGACGGGAAAGTCTGTGGTCGGTTGTTTGCAGTGTCACTCAAACGGCCTCTTCTTCCAAGTAGTTAATACCCATCAAAGCGGGTAGGGTTTTAAACTTCGTCTAAAAACAGTCAAACCTTATGACCTACCGAGTTGCAACTATCTTTCGACACGGGTATCTGAGGCGTAGTGGTCAAACACGCTCACCTCACCCGCGAAAGGTCCCCGAAACCAGCCGCAAACGTGTGGTTACTTGTAGAGAAGTAGTGGCTCAGTGGTTTCTGATCTGAAAGTTGGGATTCAACCTCAGTATTGCCAAACTTTCACCATTGGGCCCCTGAGCAAGACCCTTGACCCTTTCGGCTCCCGGGGCACCATATCATGGCTGGCTCAGTGGATAAAAACATTGGACTACCAATCAGAAGGTCGTGATCCTACAAATCCGTGTAGTTTAAAAAAAAAAAAAATGTTGAAAAAAGAAAAACGCGGCAAAAAAAATTTCGACCGGAACAATCGCAAAAAAAAGCTCCTGTGAAATTCCGTACGGCCTGATGATACTACCGGACCTTCACAATCCTTCATTTATCAGCACTGGGGGAACAGCGGTGAATGGACTTTACGCTGACGCACACACAGGTAGGTTTGATTTACAGGCCACCGTTCTGTTTAGTTTCCCAGTGTATGTGTAACGTGTGTGTGTGTGTGTGTGTGTGTGTGTGTGTGTGTGGTTGCATCATTCTATCTGAAGATGAGTGACAGAATGACGAGTGGAAGAACATGGGAAGCAGAATGAGTTTGTAGGATGTTATCTGTATGTTTAACATTTAAGGTAGGTGTGTGTGTGTGTGTGTGTGTGTGTTTTGTTCAACTTGTGGGTTAAGGAAGCAGCAGGTAGGGACATGGTGTCCTTGGAGAATCGTAGTCCAAAAACAGATCAGACAACAGGCCCTTTGTTTGTGTGGGAAATAGTGTGTGGGAAATAGTGTGTGAAGGAGGTGAAGAAGTGTGTGTCTGTTGTGTGTTTCTTGGACCTAAAGTACAGAAACGAGAGAATAATAAGCATCAGTGTTAATATTTAATGATATTCAAGAGAATTCATTGATGATTATCTTGAATGAATTGAACCCCACACACACACACACACACACACACACACACACACACACACACACACACACACGCTGTATTGGGTCCATTGTAAACATGTTGCTCACCAGAAGGTCCAGTAGTTTGTGTGACAGAAAAAGACCCAGTGTTTACAGCGTTCATCAGACTGTCTGTGGGCGGAGTGTCTGACACTGACATGAAGAAGACAGATGGACAGGAATGTCCTCAAACACAGCAGCTCCTTTCACTGTAGTGTGAAGGTGCACAAAAAGAGGTCCTTTGGTTGTAAAGAATAATTGGAAGATGGTGTGTGTGTGTGTGTGAGAGAGAGAGAGAGACGGACGGACGGATAAGGAAAGTCTTAAGTACTCTGTACGTGTGTGTCCATGAGGTGGGCTGCACTAGCCTGGTGTTACCGCATGACCCAGGAAGCCGCTTCAGAGTGGATAAGTGGTCGAATGAGGCGGACAGGCAGAGAGGGGGAGACCGAGGTAGGCTGAGGCAGAGAGGGTGTGAGAGAGGCAGACAGACAGAGATATGGAGAGACAGAAAGATAGACAGACAGACAGATGGAGATGGGCAGACAATGGCTGAGAGAAAGAGATGGACAAAGAAAGATAGAGAGACACACAGATGGACAAGAGAAGAGACGAACACACACACACATACACTTGTTATTCCTTACACACACTGAAAGCTGAGCTTTATCAACACACACACACACACACGTGTATACTGTTACCAGTAAAACACACTGAACTGTGTGGAATTGAATTGAACGAAGAAGCATAGTGAGGTGGAACATGGGAACATTTGTAGGGCTTAGAGAGAGAGAGAGAGAGAGTGTGTGTGTGTGTGTGTGTGTGTGTGCGCGCCTGTTTACTGGATACCCACCCCAAATAGTGTGATTAGCCTGCAGTTGTGCTGGGAAAGGAGCCGCCCAAAGACCGATTACACACGCACGCACACACACACACACACACAGATGGATACAGAAGAGCACGTGAATGAAAGAGAGAGAAGAGACTTTGTGAGGATCTTATCTTTCTCACGCTCTCTCCCTCTCTCACACTCACGCGCACACACACACACACACACACGCACAATGTCCCATTTATTTGATGGGATTTGAAAAGAAATGCTCAAGAAATAGGTGTTTATTTTGTGCAAATAAAATGTAACAGCACACAGTTCCTCCACTGGTCCCTCCATGTTAGCAGCATTAGCATTGTGAGGTAAAACATGCCTATAATTCCAGTCAGAATGACTGTGTGTGTGTGTGTGTGTGTGTGTGTGTGTAATGATTGTACAGGAGTTGGCGTAGAGACGTCATTCTGTCTGCGCTGAGTCACTTTTCCTGACCCCCATGATCTCACACACTCCCACACACATACAGTGAAAGAGATTTCACTCCGTCTGTGAAATCTCACTTCCTCTCCGCCCCCCCCCCATAACATCGCTCGTTTTTTCTTCCTAACTCCATCCTCCGCACTATTCTTTTTCTCTCTTCACTTTAGTTTCTTCTTCTTTTCCCGCCTGACTTTAACCGTAACGTGAAAAAGCATTTATTCGAATGAAATCAGCGTTTCCAGCGTTCTTTCACAAAAAAAAAAAAAATGGTAAGAATAATGGTGAAAAACAGCATGGAAAAACGCAAGAGGGTAAAATTGGGTGGGAGGGACGGGATACCGTAGGTGATACCGTCCCTCCCCTGTCAATCACAGAGACGCTAGGCAATTGAGGGACGTGGTAGCTCGGTGGTTAAGAGGTTGGACTACAGTTCAGAAAGTCGAGAGTTCAATCCCGGCACCACCGAGCTGCCACTGCTAGGCTCTTAACCCTCAACTGCTTGGATGTATAAACGAGATCAATGTAATTGGCGCTTCTGTGAGATGGTGTATGTGGAAGTGTGTTGCATCATGAGCAGAGTAGTTGATGTAGAGGTTGGCTTCCCGTGTCTCTACGGAAGCTCATTCTTGCCCCACCCATCCCCGGTTGGTGGCTGATTGGAGAGCGATAACATGTTTTCAAAACATATTTGGTTCATTACAAGCTAATTATGTATACATGATCGAATCCGATTTATTTTGTGCGTGTGTAACAATTCCAAACTTTATCCACAAGAACAAACTTACAATCTTTTTTTTTTTTGAGCAGTCGACGATGACGGCGTGGGAGTGCTACCCCTCCCCGAACCCCTTTATAGACCTGCTAAGGCATTGTTTTTGGCGGCTTTTTCGACACTCTTTGTTTCTCCTGACCTTCGTCTTTTACGATCGTCTGCTGGAACGGCTTTTCCTCGTTTTCACTCCGTTATTGAATAGGACCGTGTGCGTCTCTGTTTAGTAACTCGCTTAATCGAAATGACTCACGTCTTCCGTCTACTGTTGACGACCAGAAAGATCTGTTTCGTGTTTTTACAGCCGTGCGTCCATCGTTGTGTTCGCGAAGGCCTGTGTTCATCACGTCTGATCTTTTCCTCCAGGCAGTCCATCACGGGAAAAGCATTCATTTAGAGGAAGCAGTGTACTTGAACGGGCACACACACACACACACACACACACACACACACACTTTGTCTGGGATGATTCAGACTGTGGGCAGCTGTGAGTAATTTAGCCACTTCAATCTGGCATCCACATTGCAGGGCAGAAATAGCTGCATGTGTAACTGTCTTTACGCGTTCCAGTTAATGGCTAGTTATCTGTCATCTGAATTGCTTCCGAGAGCCGACCGAGACTTTGAAAAGCTGCAACCGTTTATAGTCTTTCAGAACAGGAGGAGGAGGAGCTTAACTGTCCATCAAACAAGGGGGAGTAACTACAAAGGGTAGTAAAACAGGTCTTCCTTAGCGATGCTTTTGTGTCGCTTCAAGCCATAAAATCCCGATGAATCCGTTTCAGGGTTCTGTTTGAGGTTGTAATACACGAGGGAGTTTGGCGCGGTCGTGAACGTGTGTTCCAAACCTTAGTCTTGTCTGCTTTTTACATTAAAACGTTTACATGGACAACAACAATCCGATACGAACCCGATTAAGACGATACTCTGAATAAGAAACTAGCATGTAAACAGCCGTTTCTGCTGACCTTAATCCGATTAAAGTCATACCGGAAGTGAACACAAATGGAATTAAGGCGTGTGGAGTATTCCAGTTTTAGTCGCATTATCGACGTGTATTACAGACACCTTAATCACACTATTAACGTCGTGTGAGAGTTTTCACCGCATTTTGCGACAGGACACGTACACACACGGCAGCGCTCGACCGTTTGACGGCAAACAAGAGAGCACGGCTGCGTCCCAAACCGCGTACTTGCCTCCCTATATAGTAGGACACATATGTCTATTTGCACGTATAGCATGACAAATAATTACCCGCACTCGAAGCGTTCGTAAAACTAAAAATAAAGACACCCAAAACTGTATACGGTTCCATAACGAAGACCAACTGTATGTCGATACGTGAAATTCTGGAGGGAACGTCGGACGGCGTGGCGCGGGGACGTAATGACGTGCGCCGTTAATCGATCTATGTTCTATAACGTGTAAAACGGGGACATGAAAGGAGTATTCTAAAAGCGACTCATGTAAACACCTTAATCAGAATATTATACGTCTCATCCAGAATAAGGTCCATCATTAGATTACTGCTGTCCGTGTAAACGCGGTCCGTGTCACATGGTGCTATACAGCCCCAGACTATTTATATTGGTATTGCATGGGTATGCATAGTTAAACACAAGTATAATCCAGCCTTGAGCATAATGTGACTAAGAAAACTGACATAAAATGGAAGGAAAAAAAAAAAAAGATCTCCGATTGATGCGGCTCGTTTTTAAAGGAACGCCTCACTATGAGAAATGTTAAACGAATTCCCACTAGTTCCGCCCACCATTCATTCTCGTGTGGGGAGTGTGTACATGCATGTATGCAGGAGCACCGCTAAGGGAGGGTGTGGTAGCAACACTCTAATTAGTTGAAGCCTCAGGTTTAACGGCATAGCCGTTAATGCTAAATTGGGTTCCCGGCAATGCATTGTGGGTGGGGAAGGGTGGGGGGGCACAGTGCTGTTCCGAATTACATACCAACTGATGCGCATACACACGTGTGTCTTTACTTCATGCTCAACCTTTACAGCCTCTTTTACTCAGCTTTCTTACACACACACACAAATTTCACACTTAATCTTTACTGCCTCTTTTACAGTCTTTCCCATATACCTCCTCCACACACACACACACACACACACACACACTCCACTGTGCTTCCTTTCGGTGTTTGTGTTCCTTCTGATTTTATCTGAATTTGAATTTCAGGCCTGAGAAAGGATTGAAAAGTATGCAAAGTGTGTGTGTGTGTGTGTGTGTGTGTGTTTCCTGGGAAAGCAGATAAATCAATCTTGATAGGAAAGGATGCTTTATTGAGGCAGGTTAATTAACCATATAAGTTTAATTACTGTATGGTTACTGTAATAATAGTCAGAGGGCTATGCCATGACCTGTGCCCTTTCACACACCTGTGTCCATGACTAACCGACATGTACATCATGCGGGCCTTATGTAACTCTGACTTACTTATAGGAGCGCATGACCTCTGTATACAGGCTTATAACACTCATATGGCAGGTATTTATTTATTTATTTATTTATCAGTCAAATTGGGTGTTCGTGTTAAACCTCAAGCACACAATGATGCGTATCATGACCACGCCTTATTTAGCATTCGAGACCATGAATATCACCACCTGACACCTAAAGTAGTGATGTAACGTTGCATTTATCGACCGTAAACATATCCCCTTAAGGTTCCTATTTGTACGTCTGCTATTCTTATAACTTGGCCCTGTTGTAAACAGGCTATCCGTTTCCCCAGATTTAAATAGATGAAACGTGGTGTGTAATTGACCGTAAAGTGAGCGGAGTGGCCTCCATAATGGACGTGTTGCCGGATAACGAAATAAACAATAGCAGCGTGTGTCGGTAGCATCTGGATAATGGGAACGCGCGCTTTTAGTCTCATTAGCAAGGGTTTTGTGGGGGGGGTTTTTTCTTTCTTAATTTGACAGACGCTATTATCCGAGGTGACTTAAAAATGACTGCAGTTCAGACATGGTGCCTAAAAGAAACATGGAACTGGAGTCGATAAGAAGTGCTGCGAGACTAAAAGCCCTTTTATGTGGGAATTGAGCGATCGATAACGATGAAGTCTGTTGGGATATTGGGACAAGACGTTTAACGTCTACAGGAAATTCGGCGTAAAAATAAGTTCGTTCGTTCAACATCTAACATGGAATTTCCCAGCATGCCAAAATGATTTAATCTGCACTCGGGATAACCTCTTGCCATCAGACCGGCTGGCACAAATAGACCCGATGAAAGCCAAACCCCGTGCTCACGGTCGCTCAGACATCAACCATATCTTCCCTGAAGTCACGTGTGGATGATTTTTTCCCGCGGAGATCTGGCAACTCTGCAGCATCACACACCCATATCAGTAAAGAAAGAAATATACACCCATTCGAGAAATATTCCAGGGATATAGCTTCACCTTTTGTGTGCATACAATTCACAGCACACTTGGGTCGGCCATCCTCGCCCTCTCTATTAAAGATACTGTTTAAGCACAAGATCCTGAAGATGCTGGTGTTTTTTGGTCCAGCGCTTTACACCGTGTCTCATTCACCCGTTCACACACACACTCACACAGCAATGGTGGCAGAGCTGCCATGCAAGGCGCTAACGTGCCATCGGGAGCAACTCGGGGTTCAGCGTCTCGCCCAAGGACACCTCGGCACGTGGAGACACGTGGGCCGGGAATCGAACCGCCGACACTACGATTAGTGGACGACCCGCTCTACCACCTGATCCACAGCCGCCCCAAATGATCCCTCTTTTAAAAACATCTTGCAGATTCTGCGTGGCATATGTAAACTGATGGCTGCAACAGTACGTTAGGCGTAATAGGATCACATGGTATAGGAGCGTGCAGAAGGATACTGGTGGACACAGATACCGGTGTCTGTCCACATGGTAGCGGCCTGACACCACGTCTGTCTCCACGTGTTCTTGCAAAAACATTCACACCATGATATTCAATTCATTGTATTTAAAGACCTCAATTCATAACTAACTCTCTCTCTCTCTCGCTCTCAGGTAAACCATCATGATTCCCGTAACCGAGTTGCGTTATTTTGCCGAGACACAGCCGGCGTACCGGATCCTGAAGCCATGGTGGGACGTTTTCACCGACTACATTTCCATCGTCATGCTGATGATCGCCGTGTTCGGGGGCACACTGCAGGTCTGCCTTTCTATTCATCTATCCCTTTTTCTCTCTCTCTGTCTCTCTCTCTATGCACGGGAAATGGATGAAAGCGCACTGCCGTGTCCAGATCACGATGTGAAAATGTGAAGGCAGAATAAAGAGACTGATTTGCGACTATCTGAAGTAGGAGGGAAGATGTGGTAACGGCCGATGGAAGGAAGCACTTCAGCACTGTGCTTCTTTTAATGCTGTTACTCATCTCCGGAACGTCATTTAATGGAAACGCAATGACTTCTCATAGTGCCTTTCGGGAAATTCGCTTAAAAAGCGCTCGGGTGGAAGCGTAGCTCTGGGTGTCTTCCTGCTCGTTCATGCCCATTCGAACCACGTGATGGCTTGTTGATGAGCTGGGTGAGCTTGAGCAGCAGAAGTTATTCCTAGAGTTATTCCACAGCCCTGATCTAAACTTCTGTGTGTGTGTGAGAAAGAAAGAGAGAGAGAGAGATTTCCTGCACTTTTGGTCTCGGATAAGCCAGGACATGATGATCCTGGCCTGTCTTCCCAACCTTAAGATTCAAATCAGCTCCCCACTGGGCGTCTGAAAGTAAATACCCTCTCTAGACTGCACATCATCATACGGTTTCCTTTAGATTTTTAGCAGCTACAAGGCCAAGCTTTCTTTAGGGCTGGGGTCTTCTCATTCATTTGCAGTGTACCATAAGAACCGTTCTGCAGTATATTTGCCTAAGCTTCTTGCCTTTTATATTGTTCAGCAGTACGATTTCTCACTTCTTTAGCAATAGGGTCAACACCATTAGAACCCCAGTGGACTCGAGGAACGGGAGAGGTAATAACCGCTCTAACACACTCCTCTTTTGGCTTTAGGTGACCCAGGACAAGATGATCTGCCTGCCATGCAAGTGGGTGGTAGATGGACGCTGCGAGCCACTAAACACCAGCAGCGCCGTCCCTCGGCCCGAGCCGCGCGGCATCCAGTACGAGCTGGACCGGCACCAGTACAACTACGTGGACGCCGTGTGCTACGAGCACAAACTGCACTGGTTCGCCAAGTACTTCCCGTACCTGGTGCTGCTTCACACGCTGGTGTTACTGGCATGCAGCAACTTTTGGTTCAAGTTCCCGCGCACCAGCTCTAAGCTCGAGCATTTCGTCTCCATCCTGCTCAAGTGCTTCGACTCGCCGTGGACCACGCGCGCCTTATCCGAGACCGTGGCCGAAGAAAACGACCCCAAGGCGGCGGGCAAAAACGACGATCTGAACGACGCGAACGAGAAGAAGAAGGCGTCGAGCGTGAGCGATCAGGACGTGGAGGCCAGCATACCCATGCTGCAGCGCACCAAGTCGCGCATCGAACAAGGCATCGTCGATCGCTCGGAGACCGGAGTACTGGACAAGAAAGAAGGAGAGCAGGCCAAGGCACTTTTTGAGAAGGTGTGTGTGTGTGTGTGTGTGTCTGAAGCAACCACTAAGAATTGTTTTCGTCTTTCAGTTCTGTAAACGATTGATAAACGAGGCCCAGTGTCACAAACCAAGTAGTGAGTGAACTATGTATGTGTGTTTTTATATTAAATGCATAGGGAGGGGACCTATGAGGGCACTTTGCATGCAGGTATACCGGGGTTCATCTCACATTTATCATCTTTATGAGGCGTGTATGAGTGTGTAGCGCCCATACACAGCACTCGATGGTGCAAAATGTGTACAGCTTACAGGGACATGTGATCAGTTTCAGCTCTAAAGCAGGACGAAGAGAAACTGCTGAGTGAATCATGCATACTAGATCATGTCCCTGTATCTGTCCTCTATTTCACCTATTCAGCAATGTAACCAATATCCATCAAGGGCACTAAACACTTGGATTCCTTTACTGTTGACAAGTCAGATCAGAATAGAAAGATGCCTTGTATTTTTACAAATACCCCCCTTATAGCTTGGAGTTATTTATTCTCTGAATAAATGAGAGGAAATTCTTTCTCACATCTTTGGACAATGGTACATGAAGGCATGT
This sequence comes from Ictalurus furcatus, assembly GCF_023375685.1. NCBI lineage: Eukaryota > Metazoa > Chordata > Actinopteri > Siluriformes > Ictaluridae > Ictalurus > Ictalurus furcatus. Next base: position 1,925,224 of record NC_071272.1, read on the forward strand.
TCCGCCTGTCCTTGCCCTGATGCCCCAGAGGGATTTGCATACCACCATGTTCAAATTAGGACTTTATTTTTGGAGAGGAAGTTTCTTGTCATATCAGAAATGATTAAGTCGAGATCCGACTGGGTGGCGAGGAGATTAAGCACCGGAAACGTTATTCAACGGTTTCAACCAGATCGCCTTCTTTTAACGGCGCGTTCGAGTCCTACTGGGATGTTCGTGTTTACGAGTTGGGAAGTTGGAATTACGTCGTCACGTGCGTTCAAGTCACTTCAAAATTACAGCGAGGTTGTTGTTTTTTGTTTTTTTTTTCCTAGAAAATGAAAAGCAAAGAATGCGCATCAGGTGTGTTTTTTTTGTTGTTGTTGTTGTTTCTATAGTAACAACTTGCACAGAGCCTCGTGTGGTGGACTTGTGTAATTGCTGATACGATGATTCTTTCTGTGAGATGTTTATTTAGCGTGTTTGAAAGGAGCCTTCGGTAAAAAGTCCCGGAAAATTCTTCAAGATGATGGGGTTTGGTTTTTTTTTTTCGTTCCTGGTTGCTTAGTAACAGGACAACTTGCAGTGTAACCATACATAGATTAAAAAGTATGAAATCCAAATTCAGCAGAATTTCTGCCCCGTGTAACTTCTCTTCCGCGCTTCTGAGCAGGTAAAGAAGTTCCGCATCCACGTGGAGGAGGGTGACATCGTCTACCGCCTCTACATCCGCCAGACCATCATCAAAGTCATCAAGTTCGTTCTGATCATCAGCTACACGGCGTACTACGTGCAGTTCATCACGTTCGACATCAAGTGCAAAGTAGACATCGAAAGGCTCACGGGCTACCGGATGTACTACTGCGCACACCCACTGGCCACCCTGTTCAAGATCCTGGCCTGGTTCTACATCTCGCTGGTCATCATCTACGGCCTGATCTGCATGTACACGCTGTGCTGGATGCTGGGCCGCTCGCTCAAGCTCTACTCGTTCGAGTCGATCCGCGAGGAGAGCAGTTACAGCGACATCCCCGACGTCAAGAACGACTTCGCCTTCATGCTGCACATGATCGACCAGTACGACCCGCTGTACTCGAAGCGCTTCGCCGTCTTTCTGTCCGAGGTGAGCGAGAACAAGCTGCGCCAGCTCAACCTCAACAACGAGTGGACGCTGGAGAAGCTTCGGCAGAGGATCACCAAGAATTCACAAGACAAGCTGGAGCTGCATCTGTTCATGCTCAGCGGCATTCCAGACACCGTGTTCGACCTGCTAGAGCTTGAGGTAGGCGATGAGGCAAAATTTTCACACCACGATAACTGCCTTCATTTTTTTGTCACGGTATGCAGTAATGTATTTAGTACTCCGTCTGTTTAACCGAAAAGGAAGTTCACCAGCCATCTCGGACGGGGATTAGCTTTATTATATGTCTTGGCTTTTACATGGAATTCGTTTACTTGCGATCAATTGATGTTAACTAACCCCAAATGTACCTGACCATCTCTCATCCATTTTCTCTGATCTCTGAATTTGAGCCTTTCTGTTTATTCCTCAGGTGCTGAAATTGGAGCTGATCCCAGACGTCACCATTCCACCCATCATCGCCCAGCTGGCCAGTCTGAGGGAGCTGTGGCTGTACCATACACCAGCCAAGATCGAGGCTCCTGCTCTGGCCTTTCTACGCGAGAACCTCAAATCGCTGCACATCAAGTTCACGGACATCAAGGAGATTCCGCTATGGATCTACAGCCTGAAGAACCTGAGCGAGCTCCACCTCACTGGCAACCTGAGCGCCGAAAATAACCGTTACATCGTGATCGACGGTCTCCGGGAGCTCAAGAGGCTCAAGGTGCTACGGCTGAAGAGCAACCTCACCAAGCTGCCTCAAGTAAGATGCTTTTTATTTATTTATTTATTTACTTATTTTTGCAGCTGAGGTGTTTCGAAGTGAAATGAACGGGTTGTAAAGCTAAACTTGGTCCATGATTTTAATGCGGTGTTTGATCTTGCTGAATCTCCTTTCAAGTTTATGGATTCTCGGATGTTTTCTGCATCTATACGTCAATGTAACGATAGATTAAACCTATGGTAATATTGTAATCCTCTCTCTAGGTGGTGACAGATGTGGGCGTGCATCTGCAGAAGCTCTCCATCAATAACGAGGGCACCAAGCTGATGGTGCTCAACAGTCTGAAAAAGATGGTGAACCTGACCGAGCTGGAGCTGGTGCGTTGCGACCTGGAGCGCATCCCCCATTCCATTTTCAGCCTCCACAACCTACAGGTACGTCTTCATCTAGTCCCAGCCTTGGTGCACTCCTCTGTACTGTACACAACTATTGAAACGGTGCCTGCATATGATTCGGCGATCAGCGTTTTCGATGCGCTTCCAGGCATCGGTTTCATGGCATCCCATCTGTCTTGTTACATGCTACGCACCATTTTCAAAATTTTACCCTAAAGCATTCTAGAAGCCTAGAAAAGTGTGGAATTGAATGTCCCTCATATCCAGACTTTTTGGAAAAGTATGTAAATTCGGGAGATGTTTTGGAAAATGTCAGACGAAGACAGAAAAATACAAAGGTTCTAAATATGCACCATTCCGCTATTTATTATCAGTATCAGCGCTGGTGTTCTACTCTAACATGGTTTTCCAACATGAGGGATTCCCAAGCAATATTTTTCCACCATCACACCTGAACCAACCAACCAATCAGGAGCCTAATACCTGGTACAAATGGGCTCAGAGGTGGGAATGTTAACTGTTTCCAGGTCACTGAGGTCTGGATTGGGAAATAACAGCATTAGGCTAAATGTCCTGTATAGTTTTTGGGGATTCTCCATTGAAATATAGGTATGAAAGAATAATGATTACACTGAAAAGAATAATTAGAAAAATGTACTTGTGTAAATTATCGGCAACAATTTGCTTTTGCTATTTATAGTCCCCATCTGAAACTACTGGAACGGCAAGGCCAATTCATTTGTTTCTGATGTAGACTGAAGGCATTTGGGTTTACATAAATGTTACTTAAAATATTGCTTTCTTTAATCAACAGTAGCTAAATGACTCAAACCAGAAGTAGACCTCTTTATTGGACTTGCATACCTCTTTCGTGCACTTATGCCAGACTTTGTAAAGCAAGATTGCAAAATGTCTCATAATGCAATAACCCCAGACCTAAAAGCCAACCGAAAACAAGAAGTATTGAGAACAACCCTTCCATGGTGCTCGAATATAAATCGGTTTAAATCGCATTAGATCCACATGCAGACAGAGATCAAAAGCCACCACGCCCGCACCCATATACGGCACACCTACGTTATTATATACGACTGTGTTAAGTTCAATGTATACACGTATTAATTTGTCGTAAAACATGTGAAGGGAAAAACAACCATACTAGCAACGTCATGATCCTCTTCTGGTCAGCAGGGGAGATTTGTTTTTGTCACCGGACCCGCGGAATCACTCTGCGCTTCCAGGTTTGTGATGGATTTATTTTTTTTCTTCTGCAGGAGATCGACCTGAAGGACAACAATCTAAAGACAATCGAGGAGATCATCAGCTTCCAGCACCTGCACCGGCTGGTGTGTCTGAAGCTCTGGTACAATCAGATCGCCTACATCCCCATCCAGATCGGCACGCTCACCAACCTCGAGCGACTCTACCTGAACCGCAACAAGATCGACAAGATCCCCAGCCAGCTGTTCTTCTGCCGCAAGCTACGCTTCCTCGACCTGAGCTACAACAACCTGAACGGTATCCACCCCGACATCGGACTGCTGCAGAACCTGCAGTACTTCGCTGTTACTGCAAACAGGGTGAGGGACACGGACACACACACACACACACACACACACACACAGGAAACAATATCAGGAAATACAGGTGCATCTCAAAAAATTAGAATATCGTGGGAAAAGTACAAAAAAAAAAATCCATACTTTTAATTCAAAAAGTGGAACGTTCATATATTGTAGATTCACGACACAAAGTGAAATATTTCAAGCCTACGACTTGCAGCTCATGGAATTTAAGAATTTTTTAAAAATCCAGCATCTTAAAATATTAGAATAAAGAATTTACAATACAGAAATGTCGACCTAAGAGCTCTAATCAGCTGATCACCCTCATGGGGGACGAACTCTCAGCGGATTTCGTCTACAAATGTAAGTCGCTTGTTATCGTTGTTGTAGCTCTCAAATGATTACTTATGTCAGCTAGCGAACTAACTTTTTTTTTTTTTGACATACGGTTTGTTTGAGACTTACAACTTTTCAGTGTTTAATGATTTTAAACAATCCACTATCAAGCCTATGATCCTGCTTGAAGTACCATGACGGAATCCAACCTAAAAAAAAAAATAATGTCAAAGATATCGGGCCTGCCTGTTGTTGGTAAATGCCGTCGGTGACTTTTTACAAGGCATGAGTACATAGTCATGTGACCGGAAATTGAGTCATCGGCATCCCAAAGTTTAGTGAGCCAGGGTCCTTTCCGGTGCCTGAAGTTGTGTACACAATATACTGATTCATGACCTAGGGAGCTGATTAAAACGCACCCATGGTGTGCTGTTCTAGGAAAATAAGCAGTGACTGAGTAGTGTTGTGCAACCCAGAACAAAATGGCGTTACTGTTACCACTTTGAAGTTGGTTATTTTCCGACATCTAAACTAAATCGCACCCATCTCTTTTATATGTTTTTCGTTCTTAAATATATTTTTTAATCGGCTTAAATCGTGTACGTTTTCGTCACGCAGCTCTCTGTGAACGACCTGTACGGACAGAAACAATAATATACAGTCTCAGGCAAAGAATATGCAGAAGACTGGTTGTAAATCAAAGATGGCTTTAAAATAATGAAATTAAAACGTTTCTACGTGAAAACGGTCATAAATGAAACAAACTCGATTTTTTTTAAAAAATGTAAATAAAATCCTAGGTACATTATGTGCAGGTTTATAAGGAAATTAGCTGGTATGATTTACTTGGCATGTTGTAGAATCTGCCACAGTTCTTTTGGAGACTGTCGCACTTGCTTCTTTTTTTTTTTTTTTTTCTCTCAGCAGCCTTCATTACGTTTTTTGTTTGAGAAGTGGTGTAATACGTAACGTTGCGTCCTTTGCTGACGTGCAAACATTTTTTTGGAACGTTGAGTTTTGTTGTTGGAAAAGAAATGTTTGCCAGCATGTCAGGAAGCTGGGGTCAGAGCGCAGGGTCAGCCATGATACAGCGCCCCCTGGAGCAGAGAAGTTTAAGGGCCTTGTTCAAGGGCCCAACAGTGGCAGCTTGGCACTGCTGGAGCTTGAACCCCCGACCTTCTGATCAGTAACCCCGAGCCTTAACCGCCAAGCCACCACTGCCCCCCACATATCACACATGAATCTCGAGTGAGTGATAAACTTGATTTTAACTGACACTGGGGGTGGGGCACAGTGGCTTAGTAGTTCACACGTTTGCCTTGCACCTCTGGGGTTGGGGGCTCAAATCCCGCCTCTCCCCGTGTGCACGGAGCTTGCATGTTCTCCCTGTGCTTCGGATGTTTCCTCTGGATACTCTGGTTTCCTCCCGAGTGAGAGAGATGCGTCGCAGGCGGATTGGCAGCTCTAAATGGTCCATTGTGCCCGGTGATGTTCTCTGGGATAGGCTCCAGGCTCCCCATGATCCTGTGTAGGATGAACGGTAGAGAAAATGGATGGATGGATAGATTAACTGACACCCTGTAAGCCCCGCCCCATTCCTCTGTCCTAAATTAGTAATCTCGTCTCATGATTTTCCCGCTTCAAAGATGCACTGGTACAGGGCCATTAATGAGTTCATTAATGTGAAATAAATTCTCCATCAAATACACGTTTGAGACGTTAGCAAACGTTAGACAGGTTTATCGTTAACGTCAGGTTATGCATAAATACCAGCAGCCATGCCGATAGGGCTGCTGTTTACTGGATTTGCGAGGGTGGTCCAGTTTGAGGGGGTGGTCCAGGATGCTGGAAACAGCGGGTGGTTGTGTCTGGAAATGTGTGTTGCTGAAAATAGCATTTTTATGAGGCCTGACTGAGCATGCTTAAAAGAATGCATCCACACACAATATCTTGCTTGTCCTCCTTATTACCAGACTGTGGTACAAACAGGCTGTGTAATTATTTATTTACAACTTCAATTCCAAAAAAAAAAGTTGGGACTCTGTTTAAATTGTCAATAAAAACAGAATGCAAATCTCATAAACTCCTGTGTTCTTCACAGTAGAACATAGAAAACGTGTCGAATGTTTAAACTGAGGGAATGTACCGTTTTAAGCAAAAAAAAACAAAAAAAAAGGTAATTTTGAATTTGATGGCCGCAACACATCTCAAAAAAGTTGGGACGGGAACAACAAACGGCTGGAGAAGTAAGTGTTGGTGAAAAACAGCTGGAGGTTAATTGGCCGCAGTGTCAACTGGACATTTTACACAGCGTCCCAATTTTTTGAATTGGGGCTGTATTTATTTCCACAAACTACAGTCTTCTTTTCTTGGCAGTATCGCTGCCTTGTTTCAGTAATGCTCCACACAGCGGAGAAGGATCCTCACCAAGTATGTGTTGATCTTCGCATTGGAAAGTCACAAATTTTGGGGGGGAAATGAGCAAGAAGACTTGAAGGACAAGAAGGTGTCTGTAGTTGCCTGTTGGGAGCAATGTCGTACAATTAAACTTTACGAAATCAACCCTGTCGTTGGTAGAAAACGTCGTTTCTACTTGCCCGGTGCCGAATAGGCCACTCAAGACTCTTATCCCCCTTTATGCCCCTTATGCCAAAGTCCAGTATCTTTTGAGGCATATTTTAATGGAGGGTGATGGTTTCAACTCCTCTAGGATGTTTCTTCAGGACCATGTTGCAACACAGAACAGTATGCAGGACTACGTAAAGTGCAAATACAAAACCGTTTAAGACAATAAAGATGAGTACAAGACAATAAATATACAGATCAGGAAATCGACGTGGATGCTTCTGTTCCTTCTGCCAGATGGCAGGATACTAGTGGCCTTGCGGGTGCAGCTGCTGTATGAGGCGTCGATGGTGGGTAGAGAGACTCCGATGATCTTTTCAGCAGTCCTCACAATGTGCTGCAGGGTCTTGTGGTCGTAGATCATCTCCATCATCCCGCTTTGAGATCCAGAGCGTATTCCAGGAACACTGGACATGAGGCAGGAATATACCCCACATGGGATGCTGGTCCATCACAGGGCTAAATATACACACATTCACAATCTCCTTCACACCTAGGGGCAGTTCAGAGTGGCCAATCTGCCTTCCGGCACATTTCTGCGAGACCCATGCCGACATTGAGCCAATGCCATGATTTATTTTCTAAATATGTATCCATCACCCTTTACCATTTTCTATTAGTTTTGTGTTTGTCATATTGGAATTGCGATTAATTACAAAATGAATGCTTGGACTTGGACAGAAACAAGATGAACGCTCGGAGTTGTTTGTTAGAGGAGAGAGCATTTTTTTTTTTTGTATGGAAACGTGCACGCGGCCATAACACCTTTCACTGCTTTGCAGATGTTTATCATGCAGTTAGTACTGTAGAATATTACCAGACCTGACAGGCTTTACGTCTATCTTGTTCAGAAGCTCCTCGATTTAACATCGGAGTATGCTAGTATAAATTATCACACACAAATACACAGAGCAGTTTCCCTCCAAAATAAATGGGAGGGAAAATCAAGTTCCTCACTGGTAATTACGACTGTGACGAATGCGCATAACCACATACGTCATGCGATGACATCAAGGCAGGATCATCCATAGATTTTTATTTATTTAAAGTAGAATAATTGTCTGTTCTTAACTGCTTTTCTTTCTGTGCTCTCTCAGATCGAGACATTACCGCCTGAGCTGTTCCAGTGCAAGAAGCTTCGGACGCTGAACCTGGGGAACAACTGCCTGACCGCACTGCCATCGCGTTTCGGAGAGCTCACGTCTCTGACCCAGCTGGAGCTGCGCGGTAATCGGCTAGAAGGCCTGCCGGTGGAGCTGGGCGAGTGCCGCATGCTGAAACGCTCGGGCCTGGTGGTGGAGGAAGAGCTCTTCAAAACACTTTCTCAAGAAGTCAAGGAGCAGCTGTGGAGAGCTGACAAGGAGCAAGTCTGAGACTGAAAGACAAGGGATGAGAAGAGAGCGAGAATGGAGGCTGCAAGAAACTCTCTTATTTTAATGTTGTTTTTTTAGTGGTTTTTTTTTTTTTATATATATATTTAGTGGAATACAAGGTTGATCCTTGCATAAAGCCAAGAAGAGAGGAATGAGGAAGTGGAATTATGGAATGAAAGTGGGACAGGACTAGTCCTGTACACACACACACACACACACACACACACACACACACACACAGGCCAGTACATGCAAACTATAAGCTAAGCTGCATGCAAACTCCGTGCTAAATCACATAAAGACTTAAAGCTTGATGGAAAGGAGACACACACAGATGCAAAACCAAATGACTCAAACACACTCCGCCCCCAAACGTAATGAAGGACTTTTGTTTATATACGTGCTCGAGACGCAGTCGAGCGGTCACCAAAAACGAAAAGGAGGGACGATGTAGTGTTCTAACGTCAGCGTCTCTGTTGTCAAGACAACTGTCCCGCACTATCATTGCCTTAACTCCTTAGAACAAGGATCTATCTGAGGATTTTATTTTGCCAAAAAAAATAAAGTGGACAAATGCAAACTGAAGTGTTTGTATGAGACGGTTATGTGCATTAATGTTTTGTTTGAGCATTAACAGTTATTTTATTTTTGTTTAAACAGTCTTTATTATGTCCCTAGGATTATGCTAATAAATGATTCTAGACACGATTCTCACCGTCATTTGAGTTCGGGTCAGTAAGACGTTTTGCACAAAACCACAACGTACCTGCACATCACACGTATACTCTTCATACTTTTTAACGGCGAGTGAAAACCGAAACGTACACACCCTTCCTTACTGGAGGCGGGGGAGACGAAGAACATACCTTTAACTGAAGTCATTCTCAAAAACAAGCCACACACATTAAACCAGTGCATTGTCGGTCTGTGAATAAAAATCACACCGTTCTCCACCAACACACACTCGCACACTGTGTGGCTTGACACAAAGGGTGTCTTGTTTATTAGACAAAATTCCTTTCAAGAGATGGTCAAAGATCAGATATTTACATATCCACCACTAGAGAAGCAGAAAGGAAAGACCTAGATCTCAGATTAGACCTTAACAGCCTTTTTTTTTTTTTTTTTGACTAGTTCCATTTTCAATGTAATGATACACTCACTGTCCACTTTATTAGGAACACCTGTAGACCTGTACGATCATTTGACAGCAGTGCAATACATTCAATCATGCAGATGCAGGTCAAAGAGCTTGTGTTAATGTTCACATCAAACATCAGAATAGGGAACAAATGTGATGTCAGTGATTTGACTATGGTAACTATCGTTGTCGGTAACCGATAGTTTGAGTATTTCAGATTGTGCTGCTCTCCTGGGAATTTTCACTCAACACATTCTCTAGAGTTTACACAGAATGATCAGAGGAGAATGGTCAGAGGAGAATGGCCAGACTGGTTCAAGCTGAAGCAGAACAGCGCCTCTGAACCCACAACACACTGAACCTTGACGTGGATGGGCTACAACAGCAGAACCTGCCTTGAGGTTCAGTGTGTTCTGAGATGCGCTCCTGCTCACCGTGGTTATCGTACTGTATCCCTCCCGTCAGCGTGAACCAGGCTGGCTATTTTCCTCTAACCTCTCAGTGACTGTCAGTCACGGAGAGGATCTTTTTTCCCTCAATCAGATGTTTGATGTGAATATTAGCGGAAGCTCTGCATGATTTTATGCTTTGTGTTGCTCCCACATCATTGGCTGATTTGGAGAGCTGCATGAATACACAACTGATCCTGATAAAATGGATGGTGACATTTAAAAAAAAAAAAAAAAATTTTATACCAAGACATCATCAGAGTGAAAGGAGGCAGGACTGTTAGAACTGCAGCTCCACCTAGTGGCGGCTGTATAGAGTCTTAGACTTAACACAGAAATTCTCTCTCTCTCTCTCTGTCTCTCTCTCTCTTTCTCTCTCTCAGGACCAAAATAATTTTTCAAAAAGTTTACTTCTGATTCATGCGTTCATTTCTATTAATATTAAGTAGGTTTTTAAGATGTGCATATCTCTCTTCAGGTTCCAGTGCTGTGACTGGGCTGAAAAGGAACTGCAGACAGTTAGAGACACACATTTGCCTTAGACTTTGGGTATTTAAAGGAACTCGACTTTGATTTATGTCTCAAATAAACCAATTTGTTTTCGTAGTTTACACAATGTCACGCTCATCTAATGGGACCGTCTTGAGTCTGCAATCCAAACTCCTCCGACAGTAAAATTGAGTACGAATTTTTTTTTTTTAATTTAACAACAAATCTGTTTTTTTTGGTTCGCCTCAGCCAGGGCTCACAACCAATGTCCTGGACTATCCCTGCCTTTACACACCCTCTTTAACTCGGAGGCCTGTTAATTAGCTGATATGCCGGACAAGGTGTACTGCTTGACCAGAGTTGGGAGCCTGGTGGTTAACGAACGAGTTCCTATAGGGTCATTTCTGTCTCTCTGTCCCCTTCTATACTCTTCTTTATCTGTTGGTCACAATTAATGAGACCTGTCCACCGGTTAAAGCATTCCCTATTTGCTATTTGATGTAAAATGGATAAAACCGGAAATGTCCTTGTCACACTAACTCATCAATCCTTATGGCTAAGTAAGTTTCCTGCTAACGATGCTGCTGATAGAGAGGTGGGAAAAAAAATGTCAAATTTGTAATTATACATCCAGCTCTGTGAACAAGTCTTCATCTGAAAGGCCTCTTAACCTTTTTACATAGAATTTCACTCCCTGGATACGGTTTAGGAACGGGAACCTGCAAGACACACTTGTACATGTTCTCACACCAAGCCCAAATTACTGATCCGGTCACATTTAGATTGTGTTTTAGAACACATTCTAAAATTCACCTGTGAGTAAGTCTGTGGTTATGTCGGTACACAGAGATGTTGACATGGCGGCTGCAGGTCTGCAGGTTCTAAAAAGTACACGTATAGAATTAATATATTTAAATAAGCAAATTCTCATAAATTTCAAGCTCTTAATGAGCTGAACCTGGTATGTTGTGGATGAAGAAACCTATAAATATTTAATTTAAAAAAAAAAAAAAAAAACTCTTGCTCTATTGTTTATTGTGTTTGTGATTTTTTTTTTATTTTTTTTTTCCCATTTTCCCATATCTTCCCAATTTTCCAGCTTTCTTTTCAAACCGCTGCACATGCAACATCAGGGAGTGACGTAACACACTCAGGTCTCCCAGTAACGGATTGGGGTGGCATCGCTGGGATGCCAAGATGTTCTGGTGTTTGATGTAAGTATTTCTCTGCAAGTAGACTGGATGTCTTGATGTGATGCGGCTGAAGAATTTGTAGTTCTCCTCATATTCAGATCAACCATGGAGCATGGGCTACCAAACACTGATGTTGCGGGTTTGATATATTTGTCTGAAGTTTGTTTGAAACCTTTGCAAATTTATTAAAAATAAAAAACAAAAAAAAAGCACATGTACATAAGTATTCACAGCCTTTGCCATGACACTCAAAATTGAGCTCAGGTGCATCCTGTTTCCTCTGATCATCCTTCAGATGTTTCTACAACTTGATTGGAGTCCACCTGTGGTAAATTCAGTTGATTGGACATGATTTGGAAAGGCACACACCTGTCTATATAAGGTCCCACAGTTCACAATGCATGTCAGAGCACAAACCAAGACATGAAGTCCAAGGAATTGTCTGTAGACCTCCGAGACAGGATTGTATCGAGGCACAGATCTGGGGAAGGGTACAGAAACATTTCTGCAGCATTGAACGTCCCAATGAGCACAGTGGCCTCCATCATCCGTAAATGGAAGAAGGAAACAGGGCACCACTCATCACCTGGCCAATACAATCACTACAGTGAAGCATGGTGGTGGCAGCATCATGCTGTGGGGATGTTTTTCAGCGGCTGGAACTGGGAGACTAGTCAGGATCGAGGAAAAGATGAATGCAGCAATGTACAGAGACATCCTTGATGAAAACCTGCTCCAGAGCGCTCTGGGGCGAAGGTTCCTCTTCCAACAGGACAACGATCCTACGCACACAGCCAAGATAACGAAGCAGTGGTTACAGGACAACTCTGTGAATGTCCTTGAGTGTCCCAGCCAGAGCCCAGACTTGAACCCGATTGAACATCT
>NC_071272.1:1942500-1985000 GCF_023375685.1 Ictalurus furcatus
TTCCTGTGTAGTTCATCATTAATGACGGATCCGTATTCTAAAGCGTTACCCCCTGATCTTCTTATGTATATTTTGTATCACACAGCTGGATAGTAGCTGAGCCTCACAACAAGAATTTCAATGTACAGCTGTCCCTTACATCAGGGGTTCCCAAACTTTTCCAGGGCAAGGCCCCCCAAATGGCATTAACATTTGACCGAGGCCCCCCTTTTGCAAGATGTCTTTAAAACACATTAAAAATAGAGACTTCTGAATATATCCCCCCTTTTTTTATTATTAATAATTACATCTTACATCTTTACATTACATTACATTAGGAATTGATTGTGTGTGTGTGTGTGTGTGTGTGTGTGTGTGTGTGTGTGTGTGTGTGGTTGTCTGAGAGTGAGAAAGAGAACATCATGTACAGTATTTATTTATTTTTCACACCAAATTGTTGAGGCCCCCCGGGCGCCCCGTGGCGGCCCCCACTTTGAAAACCACTGCCTTACATGACAAATAAACTTGAAACTTTGAAACACGTTGAGATTTATGAACAGTCTGACTGCTCCCTGTGTTCGCTAACTTAGATAATCAAGTATTAACCACAGTTTCACTACTAGCAGACGTTAGCACTATCGTCACTCAAAATATGGACAGTATTATAGTTATAATACCATGTAATTTAGCAGACAAATATCCAAATTTATTATTTAAAATGTTGAAATGACACATACAGCTAGGTCAAGCAACAACAAACGCTTTTCCAAGCTATGAGTCATAAAAGGTAATATCACGTTCAATATTAGGATTTTACTAAATAGATATTGTCATGATATAGTTAGTATTGTAAACAGATATTTAGGCAATTTAGAAAATGATGTCTGCCCATATGTCAGATTGAAAAAATAAAAGTTTCTCCTATTTTTCATTTATGGCATTTGGCAGACGCCCTTATCCAGTGCGACTTCACAATAAATAATAAATTTTCACAATTAAATAGTAAATAATGGCACTAGCTCTGGTGCAGTGCTCACACTTCAGGGTCAACTTGAGATGACAGGTAGAGGTAAATTAAGAGAAATTAAATATGCTTTCATATATTTGTATGAAATATAGTATGGTTAAATCTCAGGTATTTTAAGTCTGAAAAAAAACCAAAAACAATTTCCCTAATGTGTGCCATTTAATTTTATCTAAAAGATATTGTCCAAGTCTAACTAACGAGATTCTAAGTAATTGGAGACAGAACTATTTTGTACTCCACGTAGATCATAAACCATTGAAATCGTTTGAGAAATATAAATGTTATTGTGCTTTTTATACAGAAAACCAAAGCTCCCTCGTTTACTTGTATTTGATTATAGGGCAGTCTTGCCCGGATCAATATGGCGGACAAGTTGACGTGAATGCTTATGTGCGCTTGCGCATAGTGTTTCTTTAAAAAGTGACATCGCCAACTACTGGCCTGGCATGCATAATACAGCGTTTTTTAGTCGTTAGGCGATGGTCCAGGGGCTGGATAATGCAAATTAGACTACTCATGTAACCAGTTAGTATTAGAATAAACTTTGCCTTATATATAATGTTATATTGACCTTCAATTATCCACCATTAGGATACGAGAAGGCTATTTGGATTAGAATACACCGAGGGCTTTTGCTAAATCAGGATCACTTAACTCCAGGAGAGTTTTAAGTTTTCCTGCTGACATTATAACGGATCCAGTATATCAATTCATTATTGAACGTTGTTTGAGTTGGATTAGGTGTGTCAGATGAGGAGAAATGGAGAAACTGTACAGGGCAGTGGATTTCCAGCATTGGAGTTGAATAATACTGTCCTAAACCCAGTTACTGCATCACCATGGTTACACTGTAATCTGGTTTGACATGCTGAAACCACTTGATCCTTCAAGTACCCGGGTGAGCTAACTCTCTCTCTCTCTCTCTCTCTCTCTCTCTCTCTCTCTCTCTCTCTCTCTCTCTCTCTCTCTCTCAGTTAAATCCAATAAGCTTTATCAGCATGACTTTATAGGTTACAAACAATTACTAGGTTGCCACAGCACTGAAATGACAGATTTTTCTTTCTTTTTTTTTTTTGTACAAATAGCAATAAAATTAAGGGGAAAAAAATAGAGCAAAAACAAATGGCTTACCCATGAGCAAATAATTACTCAGTCAATCTGCTGACGTAAGTACAGTACGGACAGCTTAACAGAGCAGGACGTCCAAAAGGTGAGTCAAAACTTACATTATTTTAAGTCTGCTTTAGCAACTAAGGGTTTAAATAAATATTTCAGACGACAATTCCAAATTTTCACCTCAGTTCAGACTTCTTGCATTTTCTGCAACAGGCGTTTACACAAAGCAGTCTTCAATCATGCAAATCAAGGCTTTACGTTTACATTGACATTTACAAATTAGGAAAAAAAATGTACAGGTGGATTTTTTTTTTCTATGACATCCAAATAAAAATTTTTATTTTGTCCTAGATGTAGGCAAAATATCACAAATGCATGATGATAGTTTGATAATGTTTACGAAGAAAAAAAAAAAGCTGCAGCCAAACAGAAGTGACAGGTTAAAAACTATTTAGACAATTAGTAAGGAATAAAATGCAATTGGATGTGCTGCTGTACTGATATTTGTTCCTAATATCACAATGCAATATTATTATACTTGTTTGAATTGTTTATCATATTGTCTGATATTTATTTATTTGTATAATCATAAGTTTTAGAAGTTTAGGCTAGGTTTTCTCTTGAATGTACAATACATCAAAATGTATACATTTGCTTGCCATGCAAGGATGTTTTTAGGATTCCTCCATTAGGATTATTATTAGTATTCTTATCCTTCTTATTATTCTCCTTATCTCCATAAAATGCCCAATAACTCAAGATCTGAATGGTAAAAAGTTTTGAAATTTGGCACATTGATACTACAGGCTACGAGTAACTCCCACACCACAAATGGCCCACATGAGCCCATAGGTGGCGCTACAGGCCACGCCCGAATTGTAAGTGATTTTCCCTCCAGCCCATAAATCCAAAATGTTAAAAGATTGGTATACATGTCTTATTTCTCATAGGGAACAAAAAAGCCAAGGAGGGTGGGTCTGGGCTAGTAGGTGAGCTGCAGCTCTTGGATAACAACAGATCCTGAAGTGTTTTTATTCCTTTACACCACAGCAAATTGTAACAATTTTTTTAAATTTATTGAAGAACAACACGTTATAGTTTAGTTTTAATGTTGGGGAACGTCTTTAATAGCCTACAAGCTGGAGTACATCCTCTCTCTCTCTTGCACGCCCCACTCCCCCACTCCCTCTCTCCCTCCCTCTCTCTCTCTCTCTCTCTCTCTCTGCAGAAGTAAGTATGGATGTCTTAACACAGCTGGAGGTCCGAAAGGTGAGTTAAAACCGACATTATTGACGTCTTCTCGAGCACATAACGATATAACAACTTATTACAAAACGTTTTTGGTTTTTTTTTCTCCTTTTTTTTTTTTTTTGCATAAGGACGCGTCCAAACGTATATAGATGTTTTGTGAACGTTATTTTCTCCTCCAGTCCACTAGAAAACAGCGTTTTTGGTCGTTGAAGCTTTTCGGTGGAGAAGTTGTAAAACTTTGGTCTGTTTTCGTGTGGAGAGGGAAAGCCGTGACGTCACAGCGCTATCCCGTGCATGCTAATGAATGCATTTATTTCTCCTAGCCATCATTTCATATGTGACCTTTGTCTAATTGATGGGTTTATGGCTTCTTGCTCTTAATTGGCTTAATGTGCAATTTAAGATTCTGTCCTTGCGTGTTATATTGTATAGTGCACTGTATTGTTTAAATATTGCAAATTGTGTTTGGTGCACATTGTATTGCATATACTTAGCACACAGTATATAATATATATGCTTATATATTCACACACTATTCGATTCCATTCTATTCTATTCAACAGTCTACAGTTCAGAAAAGAAATAAGTCACTCAAACCACACTGTTGCAAAGAGACTGTAACTGATCTAAACTAACAGACATGTCACCGTAAGGAGACCTTATATCAGTGCAATAACATTCAGTGTAAACAAAGTTAGTTTTTTTTAAAAATGTAGAGATCTTTTTTTTTGTTCGGGACTGCGGGTAGAATAATATCACCATCACATCTTGTTAATTATTCATCAGTGGAAATAGGCAGAGTTTAAAAAGACATACAGTTGTGCCTAAAAGTATCATATAGTCGCTGTTGGAAAGCGGTCAAATACGCAGAATACGCTGGAAAAGCAAAGAATGTGCACCTGGAGGATTTTTCTGAAGAACAGTGGGCAATTTAACTGCTCAGGACAAACGAGGGACTCATGAACAACTATCGCAAAACATAAAAACACTCGTTGATCGTCCAGGTACCGACACACAGTATTAATAATCAAGGGAATGTAAACTTTTGAACGGGGTCATTTTTTATAAATTCAGCTGTTATCTTGTCTTGTGGACTATATGTAAACATCTGTTATGTGAAATAGCTTATTCAGGACAGGACTAAATAAATAAATAAAAAAACAACAACATAGGATTTTTATGATCTGTCTTATTTTGTTAACGGTATTAAGATTGATCAGATTCTGCAAGGGGTGTGCAAACTTTTGGGCACAACTGTACTGTATGTCGCGAATTATTCATCATTGCTACTATTGCAATTTTATACATTATTGCTACATTATACACTGCTCGATTTAGTAATTCTACACCCATGGACCTTTCATAAGCTGTGTGTTATGAATATGCAAGGACTCACAGTTTTATCACAGCTGCTGAACAGAACAAAGAAACACCTTAAACTAATCAGAATGTTATTTTCGATATCTGAACTTATAAGAAGCCCGGGCTCTACCCTGGATTCTTTGTTACGTCTGTTTTAATACAAACTAATCAGCTAATTAGCCTGCCCTTTCTGAGTTTTACTAGGTGCTAAGCAACATCAAAAATGCTAGCTAGCTTTATTTACGTGTTTACCTCGACAGCTGTGAGCCGTAGTGCATGCGTGTGCGCAGCTAGATGTATAACATATGTTTTTCATTTGGAGAAAAAATGGGTTGTATTTCAAGGAATTTCACACGAATCATGGAGGGGCTAAGGGTACTGGAAAACCTTCTGAAAATACAGTTTAATTCTCTATAGAGTAGAAGTCTCGCCTCAGATTTCTTGCATTTTTCTTGCATGTTGCACAGTTAAAATAGTTTTATCTTACATAGTATTTTGTCCTAGCGGTATGTCAAAAGTGTATCAAGATACTAGTTTGTAATAGCACATAAGTTGGCTAAGTGTTTAGCATGTTTGCCTCACACCTCTGGGGTTTGGGATTCGAATCCCGCTTCATCCCTGTGTGTGCATGTGAGTTTGCATGTTCTCCCTGTGTTTTGTGGGTTTCCTCTGGTACGTCTGGTTTCCTCCCCCAGTCCAAAGATATGCTCTGTAGGCTGATTGGCATTTCCAAATTGTCCGTAGTGTGTGTACGCGTGTGCGTTTGTGCCCTGCGATGGATTGGTACCCCATCCAGGGTGTCCCCTGCCTTGTGCCCTGAGTTCCCTGGGATAGGCTCCAGGCTCCTCCTATGGTTTCCAAGCGGTATGGAAAATCGATAGATCATCCATTTATAAGTTACGTTTAATACTGTTTAACGTCCGTGAAACAAAGTAGTTCCTGTTATCAGTTACATTATAGCAGCTATAAACAGTCTAGTTTGGTTTGAATGGCAGTACCGTGAAGATGGCTACCTTGTGCTGGAAGGCTTCTTCAGCCCGGAGGAGTGTGACGCGCTGCGAGAACAGATGAGTGAAATAGTGGAGCAGATGGACGTTCCGGCTCACTGCCGCACTCAATTCTCCACCGATCACGACGAGCAGCTGCGGAACCAGGTAACGTTACTTTAATGTTAATGTTAAACTAGTAAATTAGGAGCAGTACTAAAACTCATTGATAACTCTAAAACTCTTTTTTTGTGTTCTGACATAAATTGTGGTGTGGAAAGATGCAGGTAAGTTTTCAGATTACTGAGGGGTGACGAATTAAAGGAAAAACAAGTCGCTGTGTTATGCTTTGGGAGCATTTTTCAGGCATGGTTTATTTCGACTTGTTCCCTTAGGCAGGGGTGTCCAATCTTATCCGGAATGGGCCGGTGTGGTGTGGGGGCAGGTTTTCATTCCAACCAAGCAGAAGCCACACCTGAATCTATTGAAAGCCAAGATCAATTGATTAAACAGGTGGAATCAGGTGTGCCTCCTGCTTGGTTGGAACGAAAACCTGCACCCACACCGGCCCTTTCCGGATAAGATTGCCCACCCCTGCCTTAGAGGGAAGAGCCACTGCAAATCAATAACTCATGACCTTTATCCTGTTTCTATCCTGATTGAAGTGTTATCTCCCAGAATGACTCAGCTTCCATCCACAGGGCATGAGAGTTCACCGAATGCTTTGGTGTGTACGAGTGGGATGTAAATCATATGCTTTGGCATTTACAGTCACCAGATTTCAACCCAGGTGAACACTTGCGGAGGATTTTAGAGCAAGATGGTCGCCAGCGTTCTCCACCACCATCATCAAAATCAAAACACTAACTGAGAGAAAGTCTTTCGGATAGAATGGTGTTTATCGCTCCAGTACGGTTCCAGAGACTTGTGGAATCTATATATATCGAAGGCTCATAGTGACCCAACAGCTCACTAACTAACATACTTGTGTAGTGTTGGTTTTTCCTTTAAATTGTCACCTGTCTGTAGTAGTCTACCTGAGAATTTAGTGAGAATTTAGTAGTGCTGTATAATAGTAAATAATATCGTATAGTTAATTCTCACAGGACTCTGCCGCCGTAGTTGCTGTGCTCCAAACCCTCGATATTTAGCTCAGATCTCTGTTAATGACCCACTAACTCCCCCCCCCCCACCACCACCTCTGTTTACCTTTCTTCAGGGAAATGCAGATTACTTCATCACAAGCGGGGACAAGGTCCGTTTTTTCTTTGAGAAAGGAGTCTTCGACATAAATGGTTTGTGATCCAGCAGTTGGGTTTGTAGATGAGATGTTGGTGACTTATATTATGATTAATTTCAATATTAGAAAAATACTTTTATGTATATTTGTATATTTATGTAAAAAAAAAAAAAAAAGAAAGAAAAAGAAATCAGTCTAGTGGGCAAATTTAATAGTAGATTTTATAATATTTATAAATGATAATCATTAAATAGTAAAAATTGTGTTTATATATTTATAATAAATTGTAATATATATATATGAGTATGATATATGAGTATATATGAGTATTTCAGAAACTGCTGATCTTCTGGGATTTTACACACAGCGGTTTCTACAATTTACACAGAATGGTGGGAAAAGCAGTGAGCAACTTTGTAGGGCACTTTATAGTCGTTCCATGTCTGTAGCACTCAGAAAAGTGGAGTTTTTATTAAAAAGAAGAAAAAAAAGAAGAAGTGTCTTTTACCCAGAGTGTTCGGGAAAAGCTTCTTCCAACCCTGCGTCATACTTTTGTAGTGTGTAGTATAATTCAGCGTCTTTCGTGTTTCATCACCATGACCTGTGGTAGACGCCTTCTGATCCTGTGTCTTCCTTTCTGGTGGGGTTTACGGCTGGTGTATCAAAAGGGCTAAAACACTGGCAAAGTTCCTACAGACATGGAGACCTATAATGTCTTTACCCTGTTTTACTGTCTATTCACAGGGGAGTTTACTGTCTCGAGGGAACGCTCACTAAACAAAGTTGGACACGGTGGGTGGTGTACGAATGAAATATAATTAAATAACTAAGTAATCTGGAGTATCGGTTAACCTGATGTTCCCTTTAGCATTTTCTACGGGTGTTTTACCTTTAGGTAAAAAAAAAAATCTGCTTTTGTGCTTTTCTTGTCTTCTCTCTATCTTTTAGCTCTCCATGCCCATGAGCCTGTATTTAAATCCATCACACACTCCCCTAAAGTCCAGGTAAAGACACCTGTGATTCCTGGTTCCTTTTTATAACCACATTATAGTGAGCGAGTATAACAAGCTAGAGGAGGCATTTCTACTGTAATTTAAAATCTTAATAGATCGCATCTGTAATTGGGGAATTTCCATTACTTTAGCTAGCTAGTTAGTTATGTAAAGAACAAAAAAGGTATTCTAGGAACATAATCAACGACAGGGTGGTGTGATGTGGCTCAGTGATGTGGCTCAATGGTTAAGGCTCTGGGTTACTGATCAGAAGGTCAGGGGTTCAAGCCGTAGCACTCCCAAGCTGCTACTGTTGGGCCCTTGAGCAAGGCCCTTAACCCTCTCTACTCCAGGGGGTCATGGCTGACCCTGAACTCTGACCCCAGCTTCCTGACATGCTGGGTGGGATATGCAAATTTTTTTTAAAAAAATAAATAATTATTTCACTGTGCTGTAATGTATATGTGACAAATAAAGGCTTCTTCTTCTGAAGTGAAGTTACTGTTACCACCCCAAAGTTGAGTATTTTCCAATAACACTTAGAAAATAAGTGTTTTATTCTTCTTACACCGCAGCAAGTCTTTGTTTTTTTTTTTTGTTTTGTTTTTTAAACTGAAGAGCGGCACATCATACTTTTGCGTTCGTTTCTAGTTACGTTAAACGTTGCGGAGCGTGCACGAAACGAGTTAGTTCCTGTTATCACTTACATTAGAACAGCTATAAACAGTCGTTCCCTCACCAGACCCTTTTTTCTCTAGAGATCACACGTAGCTTGTCATGTTATGGAGGAACCTCAAAAGCCTTCCATCCTGAAGAATTTTCTGGGTTAGAAAAATGAACATTTCACACAAAGCCCTGACATTGGAGACTCCAATACATGTCTACATGTCTCCTCAGAGATTTCATGTCAAAACAAGGTTGTTTTTTTTTTTTTTTAAACTCTATTCATGTGGAGCATTCTGACTGATCAAAACTGAGCATTCATCAGCGCTGTGATACAATATATATCGGTCATATATATGTTGAATATATGAAATTCTACAGTTCTTTATTGTTCATTCTCATGTGGTCTGTTTTCTCTCTCTCTCTCTCTCTCTGTGTAGAACTTGGCTAAAAAACTGGGGCTGATAAGTCCTGTTGTTTTGCAGAGCATGTATATTTTTAAGGTACAGACCTTTGCTTTTGATCTCAAAGGTGGTTGTATTTGACTTTTGAGTTTTGACTTAAAATGAGTCTTAGGCAAGATTTTGGAGTTACAGTATGTTCAGAATGATCGACAGATCATGCATTAAATTTCTGCGTTCTTAATTTTTTTTCCCCCAGCAACCAGGCATTGGTGGAGAAGGTATGAGATCATGCTTAATGGCAGTAACATCTCCTTACTGAACATTTATGTCATGAATTATTATTATGTATGTAGCGCTTCACCTTCGAAACCGAATGAGTCCGTGTCTGTGTTTGTATCATGGGCTCTGATTCAAACTCTAGCTCGTCTCTCAGATGCTGAAACGTAAAGAATCTCTTCTGGCAAGACAAATTATTAGCCGTCATTATCCTTCTAGATGGTGAAAAGATTTGTGCCATAATTTACCATAATACAAAGTTGGTTGGATGGATTCTTATGAGAACTGTGATGTAATAAAACCTTTTGACCTGTTAGTGACGCCTCATCAGGATGCGACCTTCCTGTACACGGAACCTCTGGGACAAGTGATGGGAGTATGGATCGCTCTAGAAGACGCAACCCTTGATAACGGCTGCCTGTGGTTCATACCAGGCTCGCACAGGAGTTAGTACACACACACACACACACACACACACACACACACACACACACACACACACACACACATACATGCTTATTTATCTTGATGGGTCTATTCTCAAAGACGGGCATTTGTAGTATAGGAATATGTGCTTTTTTGCAGAGGTAAGTCTTGTGTTCTCATGTATGTGTGTGTAAAAGACGGAATCACCAGGCGGATGGTTCGAACCCCAAAAGGCACATTCCCTTTGACTGACTTCATTGGTCGAGAACAAAGTTACGATGACGGTCTCTTCGTAGCAGCACCTGTCAAGAAAGGTTAGCGTCCTGCACCTGTGTAGTGTTTGTGCGTGTATGTGTGTGTGTGTTTTTTTTTAAAAAATCATTTCATTATGACTTTACTTGACTATATTTAATATTTAAAAAAAAAAAAAAAGAAAAAGTTTATCAATGTTTCACCTGTCAGTTTTTATTCAGAGCACTGTTGTCCACATCCATGGCATAAAGAACAACTGAATTAGAAGCCTGCTTAATAACAACCATCTTTACTCGTACACCGATCAGCCATAATAAAAGAAACGCCCACTGTGTTTTTAAAGATCATTTTGTAAAATCTAAATACGCTTTACAGATCTTTATCGGAAAGGGTTTCAACAATGTTTTTCATGCTAGGTAAACAATTATTGCACATGCCCCTGTGGAAAAGTCCTTAAGACACGAACAGTTTACAGGAGGGAGGCGATTAAGGTCACAGTTACTGTAACTTAGGACACTAAAGAGGCCTTTCTACTGACTCTGAAAAACACCAGGAGAAAGATGTGTAGGGTTCCTGCCGACCTGCGTGAACATGCCATAGACCTGCTGCAGGGAGGCATGAGGACCGCAGATGTGTCCAGAGCGATAAAGTGTAATGTGTGTAATGTAAGATGACTAAGACGGTGCTACGGGGAGACAGGAAGGACAGCCGATCGTCCTCGTAGTGGAAAATTACATGTAAGCGTGTGTCCCCCGAGACGTGATGGAGAACCTGCAAATGCCTTGGTGGAAAAGTGGAGTAACATCTCACAGCAAGAACTGACCAATCTGGTGCAGTCCATGAGGATGAGATGCAGTAAAGCAGCTGGAGGCCACCAGATACTGACTGTTACTTTTGATATCGACCCCCCCCCCCCTTTGTTCAGAGACTCATTATTCTATTTCTGTTCGTCAAACGTCTGTCAGACTAAAGGCCATGCTGATTGTATGAGATTAGGACCACGGAGCACTGTTTCTTATGACTCTCCATGCTGCTGAGTGGTTACTCACGTCCTGAGCACCTGGCAGCTTTATTAAACACAGTGTGACATTTTCCAAGCTAACTGTCAATGAGAAAGTTACTTCTAAACCAGTGCTGTATATTCTTGAATGTCACGGTCAGTGGTTGTGGTCCTTGAGCTGCATTTCCTCTGGTACCACCTTCAGCTTGGTCAGTGTGACTGTCAAACCCATATCCACCGCTGCTGGCCATGGAACCCTCTCTATACTAATAGAAATGTGCGTGTATTTCCAACCATCATTGCAATAATTGTCATTATTTTATTTCACAACGAATGCAGGTGGCTTGGTTCTAATCCATGGTGAAGTGGTCCACCGTAGCGCCGAGAACACCTCCGACGCATCACGTCATGTTTACACCTTCCATATCATGGAGTCCGAGAACACGTGCTGGAGCCCTGAGAACTGGTGAGAAAGCGTTGCGTGCCGACTAATGTTGGAAGCTACATTTCTATGGCACGTTACATGAACATGATCTAAGATAAACATATACATTGTACATTACATGCAAACGAGCGATATTCGGATCTTAACTATACAGTCAGGTCCATAAGTATTTGGACGGCGACACAATTTTCAAATGTTTGCCTTTGTACATAACAAAAGTGTAGCCTTTAATTCAAGGGGTTTAACAAAAATGGTGTATTTACCATTTTATGAATTACAGCCAGTTTTTCATAGTCCCTCCGTTTTCACGGGCTTAAAAGTAATTGCACAGACTAACTAACATAATTATAAACAGAAGGATTATTTTTAATACCTGGATGCAAATTCTTTGCAGTTAATGACCGCCTGAACTCTGGAATCCATGGACATCTCAGAAAGCTGAGTTTCTTAACTTGAGATGCTTTGCCAGACCTTTTACTGCAGCCACCTTCAGTTGCTGCTTGTTTTTGGGGCTTTCTGCCAAAAGTATCTGGTCAAGAGTACAGTACGTGGACATCTGACCATTCAACATCCCATTCCAAACCACAGGCATTACTAGGGTGTTGGTCCTTCCTTTGCTGCAACCTCCACTCTTGGAAGGCTTTCCACTAAATTTTGAACCATGACCTTAACGTGGATTTGCGCTCATTCTGCCACAAGAGCACAAATGCAACGATGGTCAAATTCACCATACTCACTTCGTATTGTCATGCAGGAACTGGTTTGCGCCTCTTCGTTCCAGTCAAAGATAATCTTAATGCTACAGCATTAAACACAGAGACACTCTAGATAATCGTGTGCTTCCAACTTCGTAGCAACAGTTTGAGGAAGACACACTTATAGGTATAATGGTCAAGCGTCCACATACTTTTGGCCATATGGTGTACAATATGGGCCACAATGTTTGTATTGATTTGAACCAAGCCACATGGATATGGTCCAATGGGCACAGACCCAGTAATATAGAGGAAAAAAATGTAAGACACTTTCAGGGGAAACCTTTTATTGCTTTCTCTAATGAACTTACTAGGCGTGAGAATCCCGTTTTGTGGTGTGGGTAGTAGTAGAGCGAAGTAAGCCCGAAATGACTGACTTGAACTATATAAATCCTGTGGATGGTATTTTGCTGGTTAGTAATGTATATATTTATAACAAAATAACCAGCATATAAATAAATTTACTGAGCGTTTCATTCGAAATCTATAACTGTGAACATGTGGATCCTCTCCAATATCCTGTGCAAGTGACTCAAGTGCTATTTGTGATTCTTTTTATTTTTTTCTGTTAAGCAGGCTTGCCCATAAATGCTCCTAATCACAGAGGCCAATATGCATAATCTGTTTTCTTCACATTGATATTCTCTTTCTTTTACACACAGGCTACAGCCGACTGAAGAGCTTCCCTTCCCATCACTCTACACCTAAAACTGCCTGCTTTATGATATAATAGTTATAGAATGATATTAATTACGAGTATCATTTCCTGTTTTTATAATAATCTGCTAAGACGATTCAGAGTGATACGTCTAGCTCTTACGTCTAGCGATGTGCTGCTTATTTTCGAGAAAACGAACTCGTATATCATGTATAATATATACGACGCAATGATTTTGGAACGTTTACTCACCAGGTACAGCGTTTAATATTTGAGTATTTTAGGAACTATTCCCATATTTGCATGCACAAACTAAGAATATTTTCTTGGACATGTATTTGAATAATTTTACTAATACAGTCACTGTGCATGATGTTAATGAATAAATCAAATAAAACTTTATAAGGTATATGAAGTTTAAATAAAAATCTGATGATAAGTGCATTCATTTTAGTTTTTATTATAGTGATCTTAAACCTTATTATTATTACTATTATTATTATTATTATTATTTTAGGAGAGTTTCAAAAACTGTCCAGCCTATTCAACCCTGCACATAATGTATTCTATGAGCTAGAAGCCAGAAAAACTGCTTCTAATCATTCTGCCCTCTAGTGGCTGACCATGTTGTTTGCATGGTCCAGATTTTTTTTTTTTTTTTTTTCCAGAAAAGAAAAAGGTCTTTTGCCTTTTCGATCATGTTTGGTTGATATTATTTAAAGATGTACTACATATTATCAGTGTCCTTCATAAATAAAGAAATCATGGGTCATTTTTACGTTTATTATGAAATGTCACGTTAACACTTGGCTATTTACAGCCTTCTACTGAAGAGTGAGTGTAGCAGCAGTGTAGCAATGTTCATCAGTACGATTTAAAATTCATCCGTGTGTTCGGCTTGGCGAACATTAGACGAGTATATTTGATATCGTTCAAAATCAATTCTCTGGTTACAGTCGCACCTCTCAAAGGGTAGGATATATTAGGCAGGAAGTGAACGGTCAGTTCTTGTAGTTGACGTGTTGGATCTCTGAAAGGATCTGAGCGACTTTGACAAGGGGGTGACAAAATTGTCATGGCTAGACGACTGGGTCGGAGCGTCTCCAAAACTGCAGGTCTTGTTGGGTGTTCCCGGTACGCAGTGGTTAGTACGTACCGAAAGTGGTCCAAAGAAGGTCAACGGTGAACCGGCGAGAGGGTTCATGGGCACCCAAGGCTCACTGACGCACGTGCGGAGCGAAGGCTAGCCCGTCTGGTCCGGTCCGGTCCGGTCCCACGTGGTAACTACCACTACGTGTAAGCTTTTCAAACTGTGCTAGGTGGTGATATATAATTCACAATAAACTAATCAGTAGTGTTGGACATTCTTAATGCTGTAAATCAGTAGTAACGATGAAAGCCACAGTTCTACAGTAATACACACATGAGCGGCACAGATTGGAACAAAGCAACTCTTTATTTGAAAAAGTAAAGAACACACACAAGCTGTTCAACAAATTCAACGGAATCACTGCAGACATTTTCCTGCAAAACCTTCTCACGTACTGTGCATTCGATTAGAACTCATTCTAAGGATGTTGACACAATCGGGGTGAAGGTATTTTCCTCTCTCTCTTTTTTTTTTTTTTCCTTCTGCAATGGGTTGTGCGAGTCGAAGAAAATAATACACCGTGTGTGGTGCAGTGTGACTACTCGTATCGTTCTCCGCTTGACATATCGCTCTGCTCGTCCTTCCTCGTTTGTAAGTCGCTGCGGATAAAAGCGTCCGCTAAACGAATACGCGTCAGCGGATGCGATCTAGCAACCGTCACTTAAAAACGTAGAGATACAGACCATGAGTCTTTAAAAGTGGAAGCAAATGCAGATTAACACCAAAGAAGAAAAGTGGCAGCAATCTGAATGTTTACTGCCCGCTACAGGAGGACCTCACACACACACACACACCTGATCTGATTGCTTTCATTCATATTGGTCAGTGCAAAATGTTCTTCATTTGTTTTGCATTATGAACCCTAACCACAGATATTACGCAAGAATACAACAACAACAACAACAACAACCAGTCATGTTCTTCATAGGCTAAATCGATGCATACTTCTGCTGGCAGAAGACTGGAACTAGGAATAAATAACAAAATGAAGACATTTTTGCTTTCATGCATGTTAAAGACAGTACTGTGCGTGTGTGTGTGTGTGGTGATATTTAAAGGGTCATAAAGATCATTCACGACGACTTCATAAGATTACACGTTACAGTCCGTTTAACGGAGTCTTTGTTTCCGGAACAGAAATTATTTGCCGATCGCACACATGTACCAGGTTATCCGAACCCCGGGACACTCCTGATATTCCCTAAATGTATGCTCTTTGGATACGTAAACATTTCTGGAGAACCGAGTCAATCCAAAGAGAACATCGTGTCAAGGAACCGCGAGATCGGACATTTCCAGCATGCTTTAATGACCGCACGCGCTACGTGCCTTTCGGTGCATTTAGAACATATAAAATCGGTATTTAAGACCACGGTTAGCCTGTGTACTCCATCTGCTGTGTTTTTCATTCCTAAATAGCACTGTTGGAAGGGAGATATAAACGAAGGGCTGCACGCGCACACACTCATAATTCCTCCACAATTATTTGATCAGATTTTCCGTCCCCGGAATGTTTCGACGCTTAACATCGCACATCTGCGCGTTAGCGCACGTGTCGACAAAAGCCCGCGTCGTCTGACGAGAAGATTTTCGATTTTAGAATTTAAAAATAATCCTGTTGTGAAATAGGGATATAGCGGGTAATGTAAACACAGACGGAAGGCCAGGCAGTTTGTAAAGAATCTCACACACACACACACACACACGACGGGCCGTGCTCTTATAGGGAAATAATCCGCGCCAGGGTGGTGCGATACACCCCAAAGTGGATTTTGGAAGCGTTTTATTCCATTTATATAACAGAAATTTGACAATAATTATATATGTTTTTATTAAACGACTGATACAGCATGCTTTTTAACCATTTATAGCAACATTTCATGTTATGGAACATCCACAAGACAAGTTAGTTCATTATCAATTATGTTATAGAAACTATAAACTGTTATTTATTTATAGACCAGCCTCTATATCTGCCCCCCCCCCACACGCCGAAAAATAATTGATAATTATATGCTCAGAAATACGGCAACAGAACGAAGCGAACAAAGCGTTCACAGCTTATTTTATTTTATTTTTTTTTAATTCAGTCAGCGTTGAATCACGGCCTCACTGCAAGTCCATCCACACGTGAGTTCATCTAGATTATTTTGGTCAGTGCCAGAGTCCTGTGTTCTCTCAAACCACAACAATGGGGTGTACTAAACACTGCCTATGTGAAAAAAAGCACTCTAAATTAGTGTCAGTGTCCCGCTGGAGCTAAGCAGGGTTGAGCCTGGCCGATACTCGAATGGGAGACCTCCTAGGGGAAAACTAAAGTTGATACTGGAAGTGGCCAGCAGGGGGTGCTCACCCTAATGCCTCAGTATAGTGCTGTGGACACTATACTGTAAAAGCAGCATGGTCTTTTGGATGAGATTTTAAATCGAGGTCCTGACTCTCTGTGGTCATTAAAAATGACCGTAAACACTTAGGGGTGTAATATAAAATGATATCAGATGCTTTTTAATTTTTTTTTGAGCTCCTTCAGCACTGAGATTTGTGATTTGTTTTATATTGGCCACAATACCTCACATTTATAAAGCACTTCCTGTATTCGAAATTGTCGTGACGTCGTACGTTCCAGGCAAATGAACACACGTGTAAGCTCCTAACGCGGCGTTTCATTGACGTTTATCGACCTTACTACGGACCGCGGTACGTTTTTCCATCATCTGCGTTCAGATTTCGTTCGGTTAAAATGGATATTTTACTACTAAAACCGTAGAGAAAAACCAACGAGGAGTAATAATAAGTTTGGGGAAAAAAGAAATAAACGGTTCTTAGGGATAAGGGGTGCAAACTTTTGGACCCTGCACTGTATTTGTGTAGAGTTTTATATCCAAAAATGTTTATGTACAACGTTATGTATAGGACCGCGTGAGTATGCGCGTTAACGCGTGCTCATAACATCAGGAGGACATATAAATACAGCGGCAACAGAAGATTATCGATCTGTGATGTGTACGCCTCCAGCATGGCTACCATAGCGATGGAGCCCACCACCCACGAGTAGCTGGCGTTTAAGTTTACACCGGAATCTGCTATCAGGAACATGGCCACGGCGATGATCTGTGCAAACACTGAGGTCGCGGTGCCCTCGAAAGTCTTTTTGGTGCCCGGCCAGCGGATCTCACCCGCTGTGCTTCCAAAAATAGACGCCACGGTGTCTCCGACCCCTACGGCTAGGACGCCAGCATAGGGTGCCAATCCCCCGGCTCCTGCCCCTCCTCCTTTTGACATGCATGGTGCTTGCGAGAGCCACACGGGAATTGAAATTCCCAAAAGCAGGTAGATATGCGTGATGATAACTGGCCCCGAGTCCCTATCATCCAGGAAGAGAGCCAGCGACCTGCGCAGCATCGAGCCCAGCGGGCGAATCCGGAAAATCCGCACCAATTCCAGGAAAAGGAACAATGCTAGACATACAACGGCTGCCAGGTGCAGTAGAGGGCGA
This sequence comes from Ictalurus furcatus, assembly GCF_023375685.1. Taxonomy (NCBI): domain Eukaryota; kingdom Metazoa; phylum Chordata; class Actinopteri; order Siluriformes; family Ictaluridae; genus Ictalurus; species Ictalurus furcatus. The sequence goes on from NC_071272.1 coordinate 1,959,979, forward strand.
TCGAGTGCCAACCCGGGAGCGAAGGTTAGCACGATAAGGAGGTGGAAGTACTTTCTTACAGTCGTGGAGGCTTGGTACTTCTTGGTGCTTTCTGAGCGCCGGGCGTTCTGACGCACTACCACGAACACTGCAGCCGAAACCAGGAACGTCCAGTATGCCAACAACCAGAGACGGGCACTGTTATGAGTGAGGAATTCTAAAATCCAGATGACAGGGTGGTGTCCAGTGAGGAGGGACAACCAAGGAACAAGCAGGCCCAAGCCGAGTACGGCTGTCATGACGTGAAAAAAGGCGGACGCTGCCCATGTTCCGGATTCCATAAAGAGGAAGAGGAGGGCAAAGATAAGGCCGAGCATGACCAGTCCTGCCACGGCTACAGGAAGGAAGAAATGAAGCGGGTCCGTGTTGGTACTGGTACTGGTGCTCAACGAGCGCTTGATCAGCTGGTTGATCATGAAGCTGAGGCCACCCAGGATGAGCAGGGCTTCTCCGGGTGTGAAGCAGCGCGGGAGGAGATAGAGGAGGATCAGACTTAGGTAGACAAAAATCAGCAGCACCTCCAGCACCTCAATCACCTCCGAAACCAGCAGTGTCTGTTTGACTGTGTACACGATGGCGCTGGCAGCGATTCCTGTAATCACACAGGTGTTGCTGGGCACCGGTCGCGTGACTCCCAGCGCAATGAGCGACAAAAACAGCGCCAACATCATCCCCGTCACCGTGATCACCATGGCGAACCGCTCAAAGTGGACGTTCCCCACGGCGACGCAGCGAACCCGTAAAACCAGCCCGAGCAACGGGAGCAGCATGCTGGCCGGCAAGACGCCGCTATTGGCTGACGGGCGGAACTGGAAGACTGCCGCTCCTGTTCGCAGGAGGCGATCCCATTTGTGCTGGACGTAGAAGGCCTGGACAGCCAAAGCGATGCAGCACCATGATAGCTGGTTCCACACGGCCACATGCACGCACAGGACGATGGAGAACACCACCAACGACTCCACCAGCACTGGATCCGTCTGCATGATTTGCGAGTTGCGTGTAAACGATGGGCGGCGTGACGTGCTACAGGGCTCCCTTAAAGAAAAGAGATGCGCCTCCCAGCTCTCCGATCAGTCAGAATCTTGGTGCGAGGTTCAGGATCATCGACATGGTCCTCGGCATGGTCCCCTCTACCTCCGAAAGAAACACAATACAAAATCATAACCAACAAAAACAATTTAGATTTCTAAAACAAATACCAGCACAGTTTGATTATTTGCTACGAACTAAAAAGGCCTGTGAGCATCCTCCAAGTGTCGCGAGTCCAGCATTTTTGGCAGGGGTTGTAGCAATTTTCTAATCGCAGGTCTATCGACGGAGGATCTTCATCGTATAACCTAATACACGTTATGGCACAGTATGTTATAGAATTCAGCCGAAGATTTTATCGTGCGACAAGTATTAATCTTATACATGTTAAAAACGCTGAAATCGCACAGACTAAAACCAGCTTAAGTCACACCGGCGCTAACGAGCGCAAAGATCAAGTCCGTAAAAAACAACTTTTCGGTTTTTGCGCTTTGTATTTCACGTTGAACGCACGACCTCAGAGATTTGGGATGAAATGCAACTGAACAAACGCCGTCCTGCCTTCTTTTCCCTGCTCTACTCAGTAAGAGCCTGTGAATTAGCTGATTATTTTGGATTTAGCGTAACTAAATATACAGGACGGGTATACTCTAGTACTAGCTCTGAGAACCACTGGTGCAACTCAATACTTTTCCCTCATATAGAATTATTTCCATCTGGCATATCAATTTCACTTCTACACTTTCAAAAATATTTCCGGATAAAATACACAGGTTAAAGGGTACAGAAGTCGGCTGTTAATATCGATACTAGCTGAATCACAAGCACACAAAACAAGTCCTTTCATCAAAACTAAGACTCTTAGCATACAGCGTCTTCATCTGACAAACATGTTGAGGAATTTCAAACTGTTGCTGTAATAACCAGGCGGTTGCTAAATTCACATGACTCAACCACCGTGCCTTACCACGCTGAACTTTGGCCCGGTTAACGCTGGCAACGCATGTAGCTCAATGAACGAGTTAAATAACCTACAATAATAACCATTGGAACCAATGGAACCAATGTTCCATCCGCCCATCTATCTTCTATACCGCTTATCCTTCAAGGTCACATGGAACCTGGAGCCTATCCCAGGGAGCATCAGGCACAAAGCGGGGTACACCCTGGGCAGGGTTCCAATCCATCGCAGGGCCATACACATTCACACACTACGGACACTTTGGACACGCCAATCAGCCTACCATGCATGTCTCTGGACTGTTGGAGGAAACCGGAGTACCCGGAGGAAACCCCCGCAGCACGGGGAGAACACGCAAACTCCTCACACACAGGACGGCGGCGGGAATCGAACCCCCGACCCTGGCGGCGCGAGGCGAACGGACAAATTAAGCGCACGATTTTAAATGCATGAAATAATATTTAGTCTAGTAAACGGAGCTCGTTTATCGTCGTTAGATTCTCCTTTTTGAAAACTAAAAATTGCAATTCGATTCCACTTGACATTATTTATATGCATTTAATAATGGTGGGGGAAAAAAATCACAGACCCCCTGGTTATTTCTTCACCGTCCCCACTGCGAGAACCACGAGTCTTCAAGACTTGGCATGAAGAACGCTGGGCTATAACATTACACTGTAATTCATAATGCATTTCAGGTTGGGACTAACCCAAAGGTCTTACCATATCAAGAGAGCTTATTAAGGAGGAGCATGATAAACTCCATTCAGGTGATCAGAGCAAAGGTGTCTGGCTCTTGGACCTGGGTCTCATGTAATAATAGCATCTAATTGCAATGCCTCTGTAATGAAACACTACACCTTTAAGGTAATGTTATTGTGCTGTAATGCTAGACGTTACACGTACAATAACGGGCAAAAATCAGTAATTGATATGAAAAGTGCATTTCTGATTAGAACAGGTCGATCTGTTTTATGGCCTTTGTTAACAGTAACCATTGTGACAGTCGCTTTATTATAGGATCATTACTAGCATGAATGAATTGAAGGCTAATGATTAAAGCTGAAACAGACTTTATGAATCAATTATGAAGATTATCAAATAAAAAAAAAGAGAGAGAGAGAGAGAGAGAGAGAGAGAGAGAGAGAGAGAATTCACCTACCAGCAGCTCGTTGTGAAAACACTAAAACGCTACAACACCAGGATAATGATCTTGGGCGATATTTGAGCTCGCTTCTTCTAACACGCCAATACTGCTGCCTACCTGTATTCCGGCAGATCCCACGCTCCTAGACTGGGATTGGCTACTGACATCCAGTTTTCTGTGCTCTGATTGGTTAATAGTTCGGCCTCACAGTTGGCTCGCGGATTGGGCAGTTTAAAAATTATACACGTTAACGTCGCAAGCATGTAAAAATGTAGGAAAGCGTACGGTTATCGTTAAACTAATCGTTCGATAAGTGTCCGTTGCTTGTAGGGAAAAAAAACAACCCTAGCATAAGAGGCGGGGTTTGTGGAAATACAGGTGCAAAATAAATACGCAGAGGAATGGGAAATGGGTTGCGACCTGACAGTTAAGTCACGTGGTACAACAAATGAATATTATTTAAATAAAAAAATCAAACGTAGTATAAAACATAAAAAAAATAATTTAAATTAAAATTTCTATGTACGTATGTATGTATTGGAGAGGGATTCCGGAAATTGAATCGACAATGTGACGTAAACGAATAGCGCGTTTCTGATTGGTCACGTGGTCGGGGTGAAGATGGCGGACGCGGAGATTTGTACCAGGTAAATGACAGAAAAAACAAACTTCAGTACATTCAAAAATGGTACGGTTCGGAACTTTCTTTGTGCCGCGTCTTTATTTTGGAATTTCCTTAACGATCCTGTATCGAGTCGTGAAAATGTCAGAACGGCTTTCTCGGAGCTATGCTTGGAAAGTGAGTGTACAAAAAAAAAATGTGGAGGGAACGTGGTGGACAAATTCCAAACGACGACATCGGACGTCTAGGGCACTACATAGGGCGTAGAGACAGTTGATTCGGCATGCTATGTAGCGCACGAATATAGGCAGCAGTGAGCTATTTGGGATTTGAGCCGGTGAAAGCTAAGCTAACAATGAAGCTATTGGATGGGTAGCTAAAGCACCGAATCTGAACCTTTATTCCTTGTCGGAAACTTGTAATGAAATGTAAACGGTTGACTTGGAATTTATTAATACCTTCGAGTTCGATTTGGCCGACATTTTTAAAATCAGGTTTCATCCTTCTAATTCGAAGTCATTGTATATTTAAAACAAACCACGCATTCATTAACGTTAATAAGTTGAAATAAGGTAGAAGGTACATCCAAAACATGCCTTTCTGGATTTTATATTGCTTTGCTTAACACAATCAGTTCAGTTCAATACGAGCTGCTTAGACACCTAGTGAAAACTTTCAGTGTACTTTTACTCACTCTGGGTGTTTTTATTGACCGTATAATGAAGGTGCACTACTTTCAGTTGCCCTACACACCAATATATTAATATTAATAGCTTTATCTTTGATCATTTTAGAAGCAGTCGGGAGTTATGGACCATCTTGCTGGGGAGATCTGCTCTGCGGGAACCGGTCAGTACCATGCACCTATCTATCCGATATTCACCTTTCCGGCAGGTTTCCAGGGGAAAATCCACCCTGGATGACTTGTATGGGAATATCTATAATTCTTTATGTGACCTTCGATGGTTTAATGGTTTCCTGCGTTACCCACAATGCCGTTCTAATGCTTGCCAGCGGTGGATCCAGTGGGAATTCATCCTTCCTTGAAGAGATTGACGCAGCAGCACTTTAGTCCTTCGGTCTGTTCGGCTCTCGCACCTGCTAAACTCGGCCGCGTTGCGTTCTGGGTCTTTGCGTCCAACGTTTGCGTCTCCGCTATACCCGTGTCGGATTTCTCCTTAATATGACATTTCATAGCCCTGGAAATAGGGATGGGCGATATGGACTTAAAACTATATCACGGTATTTTCTGGTATTTATTGCCTGAACGATATCAGTCATGATAGAAATATAGTACCATGCACCGTTGTCTTTGGCTACAGGTGATGGCTGTGATCTTGAGAGCGTCAGAAACACAAACACTGATGTAAAAATAAAACTGCTTCACGTCCGCGTCCCGCCGTACTCGTTTTCGCTCTGCACGTGAGCTATAAATGGGTCGCATGGAAATACTTCATTAACTAGGCTTTATCGTTATTATCGCGGGCAGACTAATTCTTATTGTGGGGAGAATTTTCTACCGGTATATCGAAAAAAAAACGGTGAGAGAAAACAGAGGAAGCGTTCGTGCTTTTGTTTTCAGGAACCGACAGCAAATAATGAAAATGCAGCATCAACCAACAAGGTAGCGCAAGAATTACTAAATACACCGCAAATACTTCAGTATAAACATATTATAGGCTGGGGTTTTCTTGGAAGTGATGCATTGAATTATGTGTGTTAGAACAGAAAAATCCCCAAACAGTGCTGGACTTTATTTTCCTGCATATTTATTTATTTATTTATTTATTTATTTATTTATTTATTTTCCCTCTTTCTTTCCCTTAACAGTCCCAGATCCATGCGGAGTTAGAGCGATATGGAGAGCGGTTGTTGCAGGGCCTGGCGTACTACAAACCACCCAGGTAAATCTGGCTTCCAGAATGTACCGTATTTCCAAACTTTGCTTAGATTTTATTAAAGTAGAAAAAAAAGAGCATATTTTCCAGCTGTCCGGCTTCCAGATGATAAATGCTGTAGAGCAGGGAATGATGCAACAGTAGCGTGTGATGTAACTCTTGCGGGATAAGAGGAATAAGACACTTCGGGACGTGCTGTTTTAGGAAAAGAATCAACCTTCGGTCGGTAACGCGTCGCACGCTAGAGATCGACCGATTTGATCGGTTTTGCCGATTATTCGACAGAGATAACCGATCGCTCGGACGAGCCGTTATCTGTTAAAATCCACACTGGGAGCTTTTTAATAGTTTTTAATATCGGATCGTTTTTCCCGGTCGCGTCCTTTGCGGGAGCGGCTGAGAAGCGTCCGCTGTCGTTATACGGTACGAGAGCGGCCTCTAGAGGCGAAATAAAAACTATCGCTGACAAATACATAGCGCTTTTCCGCCACATGGTACGGCTCGACTCGACTTTTGTTGTGTTATTTGAAGTGTTTTTTATTTGCTTGTTATTTTTTTTGGTTCAGTTTGGATGTATATCTTTTTATTTACGTTTAATATTTATTTACAGTTAATATATTAATATTTATTTCATTTAAGAAAGTACAGTACATTTCCATGGTGCAGTCAGTCACTGTTTATTTTTGTAATAAAGTTCAGCGGTATTTTACTTCCTGTGTTGTTTTCATTCAGTATCAGACTAATCAGATGATTAATCAGTTATCAGCAGATACTGCTCAACTTCGATATCGGTATCAGTAAAATGCCAGAAATCGGTCGACCTCTACACCACGCCAGAGTTTGATCATTTTTCTGTAACGGTATGCCCCCGTCATGCTTTATTCGTTACTTAATGAGTAACAAACAATAAAATATAAGACATGGGACCCCCACTTTGTGTTGCGTTGGGACCATTTCTATTTGCAATGGAATGTAATTGAACTGAGCTTTTGCTTTTCTTAGATGACTTAAAGTTGCAGCAGTTATTTAGAATGGAAATCTGGGCTAATTTTGTGTGTGGATTGAGTATGTGCATGTGTAAACTGCTCTCTGCAGACTGTAGTGAGGTTGTGTGTAGTGTTGGTGTAAATGCGCTGGTTGTTTGTCTGTGTGCAGCTCTTCATCAGCAGACAAGTTAAAGGCCGATAAAGATGTTCCTCAGTCGCTTAAAGAATTCGGACTCCGCATCAGCAAACTTCTGGTAATCGGCGTGACGCTCCTTGCTCCGTCAAAACACCTTCACACGCTTGACTTGAAGAAAAAATATTGGCACCCTGAATCAAATTTCCATTTTTGCGCCATAAGTCTACGTACCCAGATATGATCCCTCACTTGTTGTGTGTGTGTGTCAGGGTCTGGATGAGCAGCAGAGTGTACAGATTCTGCAGTGCTACCTGCAGGAAGACTACAGAGGAACTCGAAACTCCCTGAAGGCTGTGCTGCAAGACGAGAGACAAAGCCAGGCTTTACTGCTCAAGGTCACACTCCTCTGTCTATCTCTGGGGCTAATTGTGTGTTTTTCCATACGTGCATCCGTCTGTCGGTTTCCTGTCCATGCCTCGTTTGTTTGTTTTATTCTCCATGCATCTCTCCGTTTGTTTTCCTGTCCATGCCTCCTTCTGTCTGTTTTATTCTCCATGCATCTGTCTCTGTTTTCCTGTCCATGCGTCTCTCCGTCTGTTTTCCTGTCAATGTGTCTCTCCGTCTGTCTGTTTTCCTGTCCAGCCGTCTCTCCGTCTGTCTGTTTTCCTGTCCAGCCGTCTCTCCGTCTGTCTGTTTTCCTGTCCAGCCGTCTCTCCGTCTGTCTGTTTTCCTGTCCAGCCGTCTCTCCGTCTGTCTGTTTTCCTGTCCAGCCGTCTCTCCGTCTGTCTGTTTTCCTGTCCAGCCGTCTCTCCGTCTGTCTGTTTTCCTGTCCAGCCGTCTCTCCGTCTGTCTGTTTTCCTGTCCACGCATTTGTCTGTTTCTGTCCATCTGTCTGTATTCATTTTCACACATCTGTCTGTTTTCGTCCATCTGTCTGTATTCATTTTCACACGTCTGTCTGTTTTCTTTTCTGTTATGGCTCCCCCCCCCCGTTTTCCTGTCCATGCCTAGCAGTCCATTTTCCTGTCTGTGGGTCTGTAAGTCTCTGCTTGTTATCATTTTATGCCTTTGTGTCTAAATTCAGTGTTTTCAGTTGGGGGGGGGGGGATGATCATGTCTGTCTCATACTTCATTTCCTCTCTAAATCATTTTATCTCTCTCTGTGTGTGTGTGTGTGTGTGTGTGTGTGTGTGTTTGTTCTTCAGATAGCAGATTACTACTATGAAGAGAGAGTTTCTCTCTTGCGCTGTGTCCTCCTCCTCCTCACCTACTTCCAGGATGAGCGACATCCCTATAGGGTAAAGAGCTGGGTCTCATCAAATCTGTCCGTTTCTTGGTTCTCAAAGTCACACGAGCAAAAGGAAGGGGTGTAGAATCACCCACAGTTGCGCATGTCTTTAAGCTCATGACAGTTGTCACTACAGGGTGCTCTATGAATTACATTTAATTCTAAGATTAATAAGAGCAGCTTACAGCATTAACATTTTTTAAATTTTTTATATTGCCTCTCACTCTACTGCTTGATTTTTGGTATTGTCTCCTGTCAAGCTAAATTATTGGCCATGGTAAATAGAGCTTCTGTATACGATGTCTGGTCCTGATTTGCTGTCCTGTATCTCTGTGCTCATTCAGGAGGAGTATGCTACCTGTGTGAACAAGCTGGAGAAAGATCTCGTGTCAAACTACCAACAGCAGTTTGAGGCTCTTTTCAATGCAGAAGCTCCAACATGGGAAACCCATGGAAACCTCATGGTGAGTCTTTCTCTCTCTATCTCTATCTCTCTCTATCTCTCTCTCACACACTTTTCATTCTTGTTCTCCTTCTCTTTTTCTCTCTGTAGACGGAGAGACAGGTGTCTCGGTGGTTCCCTCAGTGCCTGAGGGAGCAGGCATTGTTGTTGGAGGTCCTGTTTCTTTACTATGCCTACTTCGAGATGCCTTCAAGAGACCTTTTGACCTTTGCTCGGCTCTTTAAGGAACAGGGTTTCGGACAGCGCCAAACGAACAGACATCTCGTGGACAAGAGCATGGATGCACTAGTGGACCGAATCGGGTTCGAAAAAACACATTATCAATAGCAATTAGTGTATATTAGAAGAAACATGCATAGCCGGTATGTCAAGCTAACAAGTTACTGCCTAATAATCCAAAAAGATCAGACCAGGTTTAATACCAGTGGTAAAAATACACATTATTCAAATTTAGTGTTTGGAATAATTTTTTTTTTTTCCTCTTTACACTTTTAAACCTTTTTTTGAATCCGCACCACTTCTGTATATTTGTTTTTATTAGTACCCGTGCATAAAATGTGTAAATAAGAAGTTTGTGGTTGTGTACTCTACTCTCCTCGTATAGATATTTCAGCTGTTTGATCCTGGTCGAGGGGATGGACATCGACTTCCTGCATAAATGCGCTCTGGAAGACCGGACGGAACAGCACCAACTCTGCAGCACGCACGACATCAACAAGGTAATGCTGCAGAATCACACCGCAGCTAATCACTGGAGTTGTACCGCTGTGTGTTACTGTGTCTATACCTCGTTCTGTATTAGCACTGTAACACGTTACTATAAACGTGACATACACCACCGGTCAAAAGTTTGTGGACACGCGACTGAAATGGTTCTCATGATCTTAAAAACCTTCTGATCTGAAGGTGTGCGATCAAGTGTGTGAAATCGGTGTCGTAGACACGAAATATAACCGTGGCAACATGTTCATTTCTTTCATTCGAAAACTAGCTTTCTGTTTACGTATGGTTTTTGAGTCACATATGATGTTACCCCAGGGCAAAGTGTTTGGTCCCTGACAAGTTCTTCCGTCGTGTGATTTAGTAGATGTCTGGAAAAAACCATTCAAACCTTCTACCTTTCTTTCTATAGGAGATGGATCAGATGTTGCTGACGTTCGGTGATATCTCTCACCACGGCCCGGTTCTGCTGGCCTGGGTCCTTCTGAGACACACTCTGCAACCGGTCGAAGCCGGACCGACCATCAAACGCCTCGGACACACCACTTTGCAGCTCGGGGTGTTCCAGTATCTCACGGACATGTTGCAGGCCCTCGGCAGCACGGGGAACAACGTAGGAATCACGTACTCTAACGTTAGATGTAGCTCAGCCAGAAGCTATGAGATGGCTTCATGAATATAAGTTACTCACATGTTCGCCATATATTCAGAATACTGATACGTTTAATGTTAAAGAACACAAATGGCTGGCTTATATATTCTTCTTGTTTGTCTTTTATATATCTCTTCTCTTCTCTATCTCCTTTTTCTTGTCCTCCAGTGCACTGCCAGTACTGCACGTATGTGCATCTACGGTCTCCTCTCATTTGTAGTCACTTCGTTTGAAGAGGACACGCTGGGCAGTCAGCAGGTAACGACTCTTAGTTATTTTTTCTTTCTTTTTTTTTTTTGTTTTCCTCTTGTGTAAAAAAAATTTTGCAAGCCACGTCGAAAGCAAACTCCGCGAAAGTTTCAGTAACGCTGATTTACAGCAGTACACCAAACGAGTACGATGTCCAAATTCTCAGTATCCATTAAACAGTAGGTGAGAAATTCCCGGAAGACCTATTGCTCGACGGTACGTACTGTCAAAGTGTGCAATTTCGAACGCAGCCCACGTTCTAAGTCTACAGGACGTGTTTATTTGTGAAAACTCTTGTGCCAGTGATGTGGGATTTGTGGTTTAGTCAAAACAGGGAGCGAAGCAGACTTTATTCTACATGAAGTCGGGTGGTTGCTCTTTGCGTAGTTGATTTTATTTTTTTTTTCTGATCATAAACGGATATTATTAATCCACACTTCCTAAGTGTGGCGCGTGCGAAATCTTCCAGTCATGCAGCTCAGCCATCGCAGCACGTCAGCTACCATAGACACACGCTAACACTTCGTCCGTACGGGACGTTTTCATGGTACTGTTTATTTTTGTGCTAAGGTTCGGCAGTATTTTACTTCGAGTCTTATGTTTTCATTCAGGTTTATTCATTGGTTATCAGCAGGTACTGCCCAACTTGGGTAACGTTATCGGTGAAATCCACCTTCGGTTGACCTCGACTCGATATGTCAGGATGCCACTGCATGTTGTATTAGCACGAGAGGATATTGGTTTGCGCTGCAACGGCGTTTAATTAATTTTATCCGATGGAAACGTTTTATCTTTCATGATGTGGTTAATTGTAAATCCTTTTCACTCTTTATTTTCTAGCACCTGATCAACGTCGCGTGTGAGGTTCTCGCTGCCCCGAGTCTAGCCGAGCTCTTCTGGGAGTCGGTGAGTATTACAAACGCACAGTAAATGAACATGAAGCTAAAACGTCACTCTGGCCTCTGTCTGATCTTTTGTCCATTCTGTAGAAACCCAATGTGGGTTTGGAGATGATCTTGGACTCAGCAGTGGGTGTTTTCCCTTATAAGATTGGACCGTTATTGCAGCTACTCACAGCACTGCTGTCTGATAAATCAACTGCCAAGAGAGTAAATATATATACACACACACACACACACACACACACACGGTGTGGTCATATTACATGCCGAACTATGATTAATACATAAGACCCAAGTTTTCAGATATTACTCAGTATTATTACTAGATATGACTTACACACACACGACTAATGTAACACTCTCTTACTCAGGTGTACATGATTCTGGATAAAATGTCCTTCTACACGGAGGTGTGCAAACACAAACCCGGTGAAGTGCTGTCCAGCGAGGACGAGACACTGTGGCGGAGACAGACACCGAAACTTCTCTATCCTCTGGGTCAGTGGGTGTGCCCGAGTGTGTTTGTTTAAACCTGTTTCAGATTCTGTCAGTGCTTCTCTCTCTCTCTATCCAAAACCTTTCAGTTTTAAAGATGTAATATGTAATTTTGTGACTTTTATAGACTACTACCACTACAACTAATAATAATAATAATAATAATATTAATGCTACTGAGAACAGTAGCAATATCAACATCGACACCAAGAATAACAATAGAAACAAGATCAATAACAAAAACGGGATTGGCGGTTCGAATCCCGCCTCCCGCGTTTGCATGCCCTCTCTGTGCTTCAGGGGTTTTCTCTGGGTATTCCGGTTTCCTTCCCCAGTTCAAAGACATGCGTTTGCCATTTCCAAATTGCCGGTAGTATGTGAATGTGTGTGATTTGTGCCCTGTGATGGGTTGGCACCCCATCCAGGGTGTCCCCTGCCTTTTTGCCCCAAATTCCCTCGGATAGGCGCCAGGCTTCCCCGTGACCCTGTGTAAGATCAGCGTTATGGAAAATGGATGGATCCACAGTAGCAGTATCACCAACAACAATATCAACTACAGTAATGGCGTTCGCACTATCAACAGGAACGACAGTATCAATCTACTGTATAATAATATAAACAAGAACAACTAACGGTGATGTTTTACTGAAACCTGTGGTTAGGAACAGGGAAACCATGCAGTGGATCCTGCTTGTTTCTTTATTTGAGGCTTTTGTTTACAATTTTCCAGCCCGGAAATTAGCCCCGCCCCCAGCCAGAACTATGCTCACCTCTGCTCCCTTTTGTTCAAATACAACCCACATGGCACATGCCATTTCCACACAGTTAACAGTGGAAATCCCTTTTCTCCTTTATTTATTTATTTTATTTTATTTTTAGCCTTGCATCGTTTCATGTGTGGAATACATGTACGTGCAAATTTAAATTCGCATGCATCTCTCTCATGCGTCTGCATCTCTCTGTGTTTATCTTGACTTTCGCTCTCTCTCACAGGCGCGGGTCAGACCAACTTGCGGATGCCGCAGGGGTGTTACGGTCAAGTTTCGGCGAGCGAGCACGGCTACATGGTGCGCTGGGATTATTCTTATTCTTCATGGACCCTCTTCACCTGTGAGATTGAGATGCTGCTGCATGTCGTCTCCACCGCTGGTAAATGTTCACACACACAATGTTGGTTACTGTTTATTGTGTAACACATCTCTATTACAACGCACATTTCAACAGTAAAACGACCCCGGGTATCATTTGATCTAAGGAAGATGCTCTGAAAAAAATGCATGTGATTTTATGGTATTTTTTACATATATATATATATATATATATATATATATATATATATATCTTTTAAGCAATTTGAGTGTCAGACGTCTCTATATATTGTGCAACTCCTGCATTTGCTTTTGGTTTATTAAATGTCTTATTAATGTTGAAGATCAGTCATAAGCTGCTTTTTCTATATTTGTACCGAATACCTATTTGACACCTAATTGTCAAATCAGATTTTGGTGTTTTTGTTTGTTTTTTTTCTTTAATGCATTTTCTCAAACGTGTGTTTATAGACGTGTTGGCGCACTGCGAGCGAGTGAAGCCGATTTTGGACCTGGTGCATAAGATCATCAGCACTGACTGGACAGTGTCTGACTGTTTGCTGCCCCTCACGTCACGCATCTACATGCTGCTGCAGAGGTGAAGACGCTCGGATTCTTTTTCTCCAAGTCTGCACGTAGCTCGCTCGTCTTTGCGGCGGGGGCGGGGTTTCGAAGTGTATCTCTGTTTATTTCCAGTACGTTGTGACTCGATAGATAATTGAATTATCATCGGATTTGTCTTCAGGCTGACCTCCGTAATAAACCCGCCGGTGGACGTCATCGCATCGTGTGTCAACTGCCTCATCGTGCTCGCCGCAAGGCAACCTGCGAAGGTGGGCGGGGCCTAAAAGCCATTCTGAAATGGCAATATTAACGTTACTATAACCGCGAGTTCTTTTCTAACGCTTCTGTAATTGTGTAGGTTTGGTCCAGTCTGCAGCACACTGGCTTCCTACCTTTCGCTTCCACCCCTCTAACCAACATGGCACAGGCCATCAGGTGAACACCAGCGCCGTACACTTATTAAACTGAAAGCACACACACACACACACACACAGCCAGCAGTATATTAAATAAATATGTCAGGGTTATGGAGATATTTACACCATATAATTTGATGTCTAATGTAGCAGTTGCTGGATTGCTAAGTCCTTTCTCTCTTTCCTTGGTCTGACAGTGCGGAAGGCATGAAGGCAGGTAACTACGGTAACCTGCTGGTGCTGATCGAGCAGCCACGAGGAGAGTATGCAGTGACCATTGCCTTTTTGAGACTGGTGACCACGCTCGTCAAGGTAACGTACACAATTGCGTACCCAGAAACGTCAAGCGGTGGTGATTTTTATTTATTTATTTTTTCTGTTGCATATCAGAGCGTATCTTTACCTGGATCACGCTCAGACCTGTGAACTTTTTTGTGTTGATAGAGGTGTTTGTATGGCATGTGTTTTGTAACCGTAAACCAGTAATGCTTTAAATTAAGCTTCCATAAATTTAAATATGAACGAAATACACCTGCATTTATTAATGCTGATTTGATACATGTCCAAGTGTAAATGGAGGAGTTTGTGATTCAGCTTCAGTTCTGGATTTTAATAGATACGCGTTGAATGCACTGATGGTTGGGGGTGGTTAACAATTACACAAAATATTTTGTGTATGTATGTAGGGTCAGGTGGGCAGTACTCAGAGCAGAGGGCTCATTCCCTGCGTGCTTCTGGTCCTGAAGGAGATGCTACCTACCTACCACAAGTGGCGCTATAACACACATGGTGTCCGGGAGAAGATTGGTGAGAGACGCGCGCACACACACACACACACATCTTGTTCTGATTTCACAGAGTAGACCGCTTATACAGTGGTGCTTGAAAGTTTGTGAACCCTGTAGAATTTTCTATGTAATCTACATAAATAAGGTTAATACTTGGTTATACAGTGTGGTGCAATCTAAAAAATTCTGTCTTCATCAGGTTGTTTGATCCTGGAGCTGGTCCATGCAATCCTTAATCTAAGTCCTGAGGGGGAGTCACAGGGCAGGTATGGCAACCCATGACAGTGATGATCATTGATAGTTTTTCAAGCCATCTTCCTTAAGTGAAGGTTCCTTAAGTGCGTAATACTTTATATACCCTGCAGAGTGCACTCTGTTCAGTAAGGAATATTTTCTGCTCTTTTCCCCCTTCTCTCAGTGCCTTGCATAGGTTAAACTGCTATTCCCTTACTTAATACCTGTTCCGTTGATGTGTGGCTTTGTTCAACCTGTTTGGCATTTGTTTGTGTGTGTGTGTGTGTGTGTGTGTGTGTGTGTGTGTAGATTGAGTCTAAAAGTATTATTTTCTTCTTATGAGACTCAATGTGTGCATTTGGTGACCTCTGACCCCTGCAGCACTCCCAGCCTGCAGTCTCTATGTATCTACAGTCTGGCGAACACTGAAGCAGGCCAGGCCGTGGTGAACATCATGGGCGTGGGAGTAGACACCATCAACACAGTGCTAGCAGCTCAGCCCAGCAGGTGTGTGTATGTGAGTGTGTGTGGGGTGGGGGCTAAGATGAGGGATCTTTCTCCACTATCTCTTAGAAACATTATATCGTCTGTCCAAACTTCCGCCCGTCTGTTCGTCCGTGCCTTCATCCGAGATTCTTGTTAACACACGGACGAGTGGTTGAACGTTTCTAGGATTTATATGGAATTAACATTGTACTCAACAGATGAACTGATTAGATTTTGCACGTGATCCAAACAGGATCAAGGTCACAACAAGGTCAAATGTTTGAAATAGTTTTTCTTTAATAGCTTCCTTCCTGATTTGATGATCTCCAGTAGGGCTAGACTTGTTGGTGGAGGCATCCACTGTATTTTAAACCGCAGGATGAAATTTTTATCTCTCTCTTTCTCTCTCTCTCTCAGCAGTGGGAGCTGTGAAGGTCCTGGTCAGGTGTTGATTCAGACAGTGAAGTTGGCTTTCTCGGTAACCAACAACGTCATCCGACTCAAACCACATACAGACACCGTTTCTCCTCTGGAGCAGGCACTCACACAGCATGGTGAGCACACACACACACATTTCATATTATAAAACAATAACCACCACCACACCAATATGTCACACCAATATACGACACACCGATATGAAACTTTACTTGATGGAATAATTTGACCAAAGATGCAAAATGGTATTACTTACCAAGCCGTTTTGTCTGCGGAGACGATGTGTGTTATGAATGCAGATCGCATGATGCGTATCTGGTAGCTGCAGACCTGTTTGCTACATTAGCCTCAGTTCCGGTGCAAAGCTAAAAACGCAAACCTCAGACACCAAACACGTCTTGCTTGGCTGATTGACTGTATCTTTGCATATGTAAACCTTTCTTGGTGTGTATGTGTGTATATATATATATATATCATTTTCTGTTACAGGTGGCCATAGCAACAACCTGATAGCAGTTCTGGCCAAGTACATTTACCACAAACATGATCCTGCTCTGCCGAGACTCGCTGTTCAGCTGCTGAAGAGACTCGCCTCGGTAAAATTACAGAATTACTTTTGCAAACACACTTAATTAAGTAGGTTAATACTTGGTTATACAGCGTGGTGCAATACAAGTCTCAATAGTCAATGTTTTTAAAAGATTTTATACTTGTATTTATATTTGTTCTAATTCATGTGCATGTATTTTATTCGTATCTTACGGTGATACTCTGGTCGATATTTTATATTTATATATATATTTATACTTTTTTTTTTTAAAGTGTTATGTTTCAGGAAGTAGGGTCACATTCAGCAATCTGCTTTTACATGACTACAAAATCTCATTTTTTTTGTGTGTGTGTGTGTGTGTGTGTAGGTGGCACCCATGTCAGTGTACGCTTGTTTAGGCAGCGATGCAGCAGCCATAAGGGATGCATTCCTTCGACACATGCAGAGCAAAACGGTGGACCTGCGCGTCAAAGTCACCATCTTGGAGTTTCTCACCGTTGCCGTGGAGACGCAGCCGGGTCTCATCGAGCTCTTCCTCAACCTCGAAACCAAGGAGGGCAGCGAGGGGACAAAGGTCAGAAGTCAGCTAAGTATTAGTGCTCGACATCAGATGTTTTTTTTTTCCTTTTTCTCCCCCCTCCCTCCCTGCTAAACCACTGTGTAATTACGTCGTTGTTATGGAATTGAATTACATACACAACAACAACAACAAAAAAAAAACCCAACTGTGGAAGATTGGACAAGTTTCATTTCTGGCTTTGAGAACACATTTTCTTGCCACGAATTAGAATTTTGTGGTGGATAAGCCTTGAACAGTTCCAGATTAGGTACTGGTTCCATGTCTGTGTTAAAGCAGTATACGTGTAGTGGGTATCTGGATAATTGTCCGTCCGTTAGGAGTTCTCCCTGGGCGAGTGGAGCTGTCTGTCTGTGGTTCTGGAGCTGTTGGACTCGGATGTGCAGAGCCAGTCGTGGTGTCCCCCACTGCTGCAGAGGGCAGCGCTCGCCTTCCTACACGCGCTGTGGCAGGACCGCAGAGAGAGCGCGCTGTCTGTACTACGCAGCAGGTACACACACACACCGCACATTTTTCTTCTGTTCTAGTCTACTTTCCTCTGAGGACTGGGGAAAGAGAGACTGCTTCACCATTACAGCACATAGGCAGGTTTTGTTGCAGTCCCGGTTTGCACTGGTATGGGGTTTTGACTAATTCGTCTTAAAATTTTAATGCAGGTTATTCTTCTTATTTTTTTTTTGTCCTTTTGTGTTCAGGAAGAGGTTCTGGGACAATCTGACAGCACCGCTTTTTGGAACGCTTCCCCCACCATCAGAGACCACAGAGGTGAAATTTAAAGTGTATATTAAAAATATTTAAAGTGTACCATAATTGCCTATAATAGTATCATACATACATACACCACCGGTCAAAAGTTTGTGGACACCCGACTGAATTGTTTTCCGCGATCTTAAAAAGCTTTTGATCCGAAGATGTACGATTAAATGTGTGAAACCGGTGTCGTAGATAAAAAATATAATCGTGCCGACGTATTCATTTCTTTGATTAGAAAACGAACATTTTATTTACAATGTCGCTTCTTATTAAAGTGAATTTTTTTTTTTTTCCCCATTTAGCCGTGTATTTTGGAGTCTTGTGCCTTTGTAATGAAGATCATCGGCCTGGAGATCTACTATGTTGTCGGGTAAGATGACGATCTCACACACACACGCACACGTGCGCTCTTTTACACATCCACACCTGATCTCTCTCTCTGTGTGTGTGTGTGTGTGTGTGTGTGTGAATTGTTTAATAATTAACGAATAAACGAAGTATGTTGTCATTCATTTATATCCTTGTTCATTTATAGTGAAGCTACAAATACGGTATAGTCATTTTTATGAGGTACTCAACATTGGTTGTGTGTGCGCGTGTGTTGCAGCGGTCAGCTGGAGGACTCTCTGAAAGCCGCACTGCAGCGCCTCAGCTCCCAGCGTCGCTATGAATTTTGGTCTCAGTACGTCAGGGAGCTGGTGTGCGTCACGTGTGATGACGAGGAGGGAGGAGTGAGGTCACTGCCCGAGACTCAGATGCTCATCTCGGCGTGGCGGACCCTACTCATCCTCTCCACTAGCCATGTGGGTGCACTACACTCGAGGCGTACTCGTACGAGAGCGCACTATACTTAAAATGGTGTGCTCGTACTAAACGTGATCTGTACCAAACTGCAATGCTCCAACTTGCTGTATTTTGTTGTACATTATGCTACGGACTGATCCTAGTGTATGACATGCAATTTCTACAAGTAGTATTGTTCCTGTATCTAATGTGTGTGTGTGTGTGTGTGTGTGTGTGTGTGTGTGTGTGTGTGTGTACAGTCTGATGTAATGCACCTTAAGGAAGACTCTGTCAGGTTGAAGCTCTTCATGGATGTTCTGGAAGGGACCAAAGCAGCAGTGAGTCCCCTCCCCCCCATTTTGGAAAAGTGACCTCTGAATTATCGACAGGCTACCTCCGCTCTTCTACTACTCCAGAGTCATGTGTGTGTGTGTGTGTCTCTCTGTCACAGTTACTGATGCCCCAGTCTGTAGCATGTCTGCGTTTGGGCTCCATGATGGCCACCTTGCTGCTCATCATCCTCAAACAATGGAAAAGGTCTGTGTGTTCGCAGTTGTATTTTATAGATCAGCTGAAGATGTTATTACTATGCTAAAACGTATCATACAGAAGTTTTCAGCTCTCTCTTGTCCCTCTCTCTCTCTCTCTCTCTCTCTCTCTCTCTCTCTCTCGTCCGTCTCTCCCTCTTTCTCTCTCTCTCTCTCTCTCTCTCTCTCAGTGTGTTGGTGTCAGCTCCAGCTCTCCTTCCTCCTCTCTCTCTGATGTTAGAGAGCGTACTTCAGGCTGATCAGCAGCTGATGGAGAGAACCAAAGCCAAGCTCTTCTCAGCTCTCATATCAGCTCTGCACATTCAGGGCCTTAATGGTGAGGTAGTGTCCGAGAGAGTGGGGGAGGGAAAGAAAAAAAAAAGGAGCAGTCAGAAATAAAGTTAATCCCCAAGTATAACTACACAGTGTCCCAAAAGTCTCCATACATAGGAGATATTAACCCTTTTTTTTTTTTTTTTTAAGCAAAATGTCTTCTGAAATTTTTCATAGTTTATATTAGATCATTTTTTTCACATAGTCTTCAAGAATGCCTTTGACAAAAGAAGAACGTGTTGAAATCATGGATCGGGAAGCTGTCCTAAGAACCACGGCGAGCCCATCACACACGACACCGTCGGCAAACTTAGTGACAAATTCAAAAAGACTGGAAGTGTTGCGGACCGATCGAGAAGCGGACGTATACGAACATCCACCGACGTGGTGCTGACAAACATAGTCCCCTATGTACTGAGACTTTTGGGGACACCCTGTAGAATAGCCATAATTGCAAACCTAAAATAACTGCAGGTATAGATTAGCAGCTCTGTGTGTGTGTGTGTGTAGCTTATTGATTACTGTTTATCTGCATAGGAGGAGAGATTACCCAGCTGCCTCAGCTGTTACTGTGTGTATGTGAGACCGTCCAGGATGAGGCTATGGCTTTGATTGACAGCACACGTCACATGATCCAAAAAGGGGACACCCAGGAGGACAGCATGGAGACGGACGCACCACGTAGCCTCCAGAAAGACCAGCGCGACTCTGTGAGTGTGTCTGCGTGTTTGGGAGTGTGTGTGTGTGTTTGTGCACTGCCTCTGTGTCTGGATGGTCTGCTTTGTGTAAGTCGTTTTTGTCCAGAGAACTGCTGTTCATTTGGATTTCAAATCTGTGGAAAAAAAAACAAACAAACAAAAAAAAAACCCGAACTAATTTTCCTCCCTCTTTCTTTTGCTGTATAAAGGTGTGTGTTTTAGCTCTGCACCTGTCTAAAGAGCTGTGCAGGGCTGATGAGGATGGTGAGCAGTGGCTGCAGGTGATGAGGAAGCTTCCCGTCCTGCCCTCGGTCCTCAGCGCGCTTGAGCTCAGCCTGCGCTCCAAACACAACCTCTACTTCACTGAGGCAGCTCTCCACTTGCTGCTCACTCTAGCTAGAACGTCACAGGTACGCCAATACACACACCACGACTCGTCGTTTCGTTACGTCCTTCTCACCTGCTGTTATGATGATCATGCCCAGAAGAAGCATGTCACACCGGCAGCTTGTCAGCTAAAGTTTATAAATGTTTGTTTGTGGTCGTGCTCCGGTTCTGTAGGGGGCAGCAGCGGTAGCGGGTGCCGGCGTGATTCAGAGCATCTGTCTCCCTCTTCTCAGTGTGTATGAAGGCCCGGCTAATGGAGCCACACAGGTACCCAATGCCCTTCCAGTCCTGTTTTCCCAGGAGTATTACAAACCTAACGTTTCTAAAATATAGCATTTTAGATTCCGTCAAACTTTTTTTAAATTTATTTATTTAGGTTACGCAATACTTTTCTAGCTACTTAGCACATGCTATGAGGATAGAGACTTTGTCGAATCATGCCAAGGCACATTAGTGGTGTTCTGGCAGATTGTGGCCCAACTCCTTACCCAAAATCACACTGTGTTGTTTTTTTCCTTTTAATTTGTAACATAAAATAAATAAGACTGTTGAAAACAGCAGGTTTTAAACTTTCTGATGCGCTCTCTCTCTCTCTCTCTCTCTCTCTCTCTCTCTCTCAGGCGTTCTCCCGTAAGCCCGTAGACGCCCCCTCCTGGCCCGGTGTGTATCGGCTTTGTCTGTCTCTGATGGAGAGTCTGCTCAAGACGCTGCGCTACAACTTCATCAACGAGGCACTCGACTTTGTCGGAGTTCACCAAGAGCGCATCCTCCAGGTGTGTCCGTGTTAACGGGTGTATACACGGTTCCTCGTGCCGTCGCGATCTGTTCTGATCATCTTGTTTTCCGAACATGTCGTTCGCTATTCTATTTCATCAGTGCGCCAAAAAAATAAAGCATGACACGATCGTCGACGGATCGCTACGGTATAAGACGAACAAAACACTTCTCTTATCGGACAATAGATCTGCTTCAGGAATCGTCAACCCTGGTGCTGATTATTGTCCTAAAACAGCACGCCGTATGGTGTTTTATTGCTAATTTAATTCGGAACTTTGTCCACAAACCAGCACGACACTAAAACGGAGATCTCCTCCGTCGACTTTCACTCGGACGGTTCAGCTTCTCGTCTCCCTGTTCGCGCACGTTTGACCTCAGACGGCGGACGGTTTCCCACAGCGATGGGCTCTGACTCTGCACCATTAATGCTGCATGACGTTCAGTTTATTGGGGCCGAGACTGAAATAGCGTGTCGGCGAATGTAGCGAAGCTGTGATCAAATACAGTATGTTAATGCGTCTGTGTGCGTTTCAGTGTCTGAGTGCGGTGCGTACAGTGCAGTCTCTAGCGTGTTTGGATGAAGCCGATCACACCGTGGGTTTCCTGCTGCAGCTGTCCAGCTTCTGTAAAGAGTGGCACTTCCATCTGCCACAGCTACTCCGAGATGTGCAGGTATATACACACACACAGCTTCCCAGCAACTGTAGGGTTGGGGTATACACTAGGGGTTGTGCTTTCTTTACCATCTGCCCGACTGTAGTCTATGCAACGCCTAGTATACATGTTAACATCGGATGTTTAAAAAAAAAACAAAACAAAAATATCATTTTTTGTGTCAGCCACCCAGTACTATTCCGATTGTTTTGAGTTGGGGGTTTTTTTTTTTTTTTGCCTTGCAGGTGAATCTCTGTTACCTGTGCCAGACATGTACATATCTTTTGCACAGCAAGAAAATGTTACACCACTACCTCCAGGTGAGACGCGCGCCGTTACTTAGACATGCCCACGTGTTCTACCCGTGTTCCGAACATGCGTGTGCTTTCCTCACAGGCAAAAAATGGCGAGGCTCTGCCGCAGAGGCCCCGCCCACAGCAAGCTCTACAGCCCGTCTCTAAAGAGCAGCTGTCGGTTGGAGAGCAAGAGGAGGTGGAGTCTAAAGCTCTGCAGGCGGTGCAGTGCAGCCTTCTGAAGATTCTCAGCAAAACTCTGGCCACATTACAGCACTTTACACCAGACTGCTGCCAAATCCTGTTAGACCAGGTATACACACATTGATAAATGAGGGGAGGGGGGGGAGGGTGTCTTCGATCCAAAAGTCGAAGACTACTACACAACAACTATATGGAGGGTGTATTCTTAATGTGTCTGAAATGATTATTTTTTTATGTAACACTATTGAGTTAACGAGTGTAACTAAGCTTTTACCCTAAGTCTGTCATACGGCATTGCCGTTAATGTAGTTATCTGTACTGTGTGCAAGAATTTGTGTGTATAGTTCATTTTAATATTCGTTCAAGATTCGAATCATTTCCCCACACACACGTATTATATCCAGTGTGTGTGTGTGAACATATTTTTAAAGAGATTTTAATTTGTGTCTCTCTGTTAGTCTATGGACCTTGCGGAGTACAGAACTTTGTTTGTGCTGAGTTTTACGACACCAGCCTTTGATTCGGATGTCGCTCCGTCGTTCGGGACCCTGCTGGCCACCATCAACGTGGCACTGAGCATGCTGGGAGAGGTAGAGTATTCAAATCAGCTTCAGGACATAATCGTATATCTTTTCATTCATACCGCCGTCGCCTCATAAAGTTACAGACCCGATACAGTCTAAAGCACACACTCCAGTCAAACAGTCCGACTGCCATGTGATGTTTCACTAAATATAAGAAAATGTTCACTCATGACAAAACCACAGAAATGTAACAGCATCCTAAAAATAAAATGTACTTTTAAATCCCTTTTTACCTCTAATCCAATTCAAATGGTACGCGTTTTTAAATGTATTTAAGTGTAAGGGAAAAGCTGTGACATTCCTAATAGAGTTTTTCTAGCTTGCTAGTTTACATACGATTTACCACGCACTAAAAGTGTATCATTTGTTTCTTCATACATATATATATATATATATATATATATATATATATATATATATATATATATATATATAATATATATATATATATATATATATATATATATATATATGTTTTAACCCTCAGATAGAGAAAAAGAAGGAGCCGGTGGTGTCATCTGAAGAAACGCAAGCAATGAAGTAAGTCGAAAATTGAACGTGACCTTTCCAGTGGTTTTCTAGACACGGCGACTGCATGGTGCCGTTACTGGTACAGGGAGACCTTTTTAAACAGCAAGCCCACACTTTGTCCTGTTCAGCTTGGCACTGCTGGGATTTGAACTTTGTTTGGTAGCTTTGTCCGTTTGATTTTAACCCTCGCTCGCTTTCTTCAGGTCCTTGTTGATGTTTTCGATGGAGGACTGTTTCTACGTGTTGATCTCGCAGGCCATGCGATGTTTAAAAGATCCGACGGTTCTGCCCCGAGACAAACAGAGAGTTAAACAGGAGCTCAGCTCTGAACTGGTGAGTCTACTTTGAGGTTTCCCTCCACCAGTTTTCATGAGAGGTGTGTGTGGTACTGGTTATTTTTGTTTGTTTGTTTTTTGGGCCGGGGGGGGGATTCATTCCAATTCCATTAGCTCCTGAAGGATTTCTGATCGATCTCACAGAAAGTTACCCCGGTGACAAACTTATTTTTGAAAATATAAACACATCATAAACAGTTTTTACTGATGATACATAAAATGCATCACGCATTGCCGCTCAAACATCATACACATCGCATGTGCTCTAATGTTAAAGAATGGATGTCCTTTTTTTTGTCTTGTTAGATTCATATCTGACCCGTTCCCGCCCACAAGAAAGTTTAAAAAAAAAAAAAAAAAGCTTGCTTCTTTGCTTGTGTGTTGGTTTTTTTTTTCTTTCCTTTGTCCAGTGTACACCTCTACCACCACACCCAGAAATGCCTTAATATCATTAAATGTTTAATCCATCATACCCAATATTGTAAGTTCCATAGTCATGATTTAATTAAAAAAAAAAAAAAAATTAACTTTTTTTTTTTTCTTCTTCTCCCACTCCAGAGCACACTGTTGTCGACGTTGTACAGGTTTTTTCGGCGAGGATCACCTTCGTCCCCCGCCAGTGGACTTCTGCCTTCCCCACAGACCAAACCCACCACTTCTGGGTCAAAGGTCACGCCAGAAGGCCAGGAACCATTCATACAGCTTGTCCAGGCTTTCGTACGGCACGTCCAACGCTAGACACGCACGCCGAGTCATCGCCATTTGAATTCATTCAGTCTTAATAAAGGCCCACATGCTCACCTGGACATTACTCGGTTCTTCTGTTGGCCTTTACATTGGTTTCCACAACCCCCCCTCCATCACCCCCCTCCCTCCCTCCCTCCCTCCCATCTCCTCCTCCTCTTCTCATGCCAAAGCGTACCTGTACCAAGTTGCTGTCTATCTCTGAACCACGCAGATACGTTTGTAATCATTAAAGTTGCGTACGTAAAGCTTTGGTTGAATTACTCAAGGTGCTCCAGTCAGTTTCATAACTGAAATAATCCAACATGGCATCCAGAGGCCTAGTTTTATAGGCTAGTTTTATATGACCAATAACTTAATTCAATTTAACAAATTCTAGTCGCTAGCACTTTAATTTGTTAAATGTGTGTGCTTTCTTATTAGTCAGGTTGTGGGCCCACAAATCAAAATGTGCGCGGCGTCAAATGAACAACCTCAAATTTGAGCCGATCCTCTCAAAAAATGCTGTGTCTAGCAATAAATCGACGCTAACTGGGACCCTTTAACCAGCCGGTTACTCAAATATAAATCCCGGTCATGTCGTGCATGTTGATTTATTATATGTAATACTCCCAGTGTTCTGAGATAGGATCACTCACATCCCTGACCAGGATAAAGCGGTTACTGAAGACAGGATGGATGGATGGATGGA
>NC_071272.1:1990000-2035000 GCF_023375685.1 Ictalurus furcatus
TAGGGATGCACTGATTCGATATTCAGATTCAGTATTGGGGCTGATACTAGCCTGAAACACCGGATCAGTATCAGTTCAGATTTGATATTTCCCAGTCTGTTCCACTGTTTAATGCGTTCATTGATTGCCACAATACAGAATATACACTGCGCTTATCATATCAAAATCAGGGGGCGGGGGTTGGGGGAACGGGACTGGTGCAACTCTTAAGTACTAACCCTTGTACGCAGCCGTGCAATCTTTTTGAGCGAGGTTTTGACGACTTTTAAACTACTTCACTTACTCAATGACCTGGGACCCCTGGGACGGTTGGAGCCAGTGGCGGAATTCCCCGCTATGTCATCAGGACCCGCTGATGGTCCTCACGACGGCTGTAAGCACATAGCGCGTAGTAAGGAAAACCAGCTATAATCCCAGAGCTGCTTACTCTGAGCAACAAGACAGAGAAAGTTCATACTGATAAGTAGCAGTAGCTGTCAGTGATGGCTAATAAGGCTAGCAATGAAAGCTAGCGGGTGCAAACAAGTAGACCTGGCTGCAGCCTGCCGGACGGGGAGGGGCTGCCTGTGTAGCTCCGCCTATAAGACTTCGAGGTTAGGGGTCGGGTTAGGGGTAGGCATCGACGTCATTACATTGCCACTAACCAGTGAGACCAGTTATGGGCGAAACGACACGCAGCCCTGTCACGTTCTGCAGGCTGGAGCGTAGTTCTGTAGCGTTTCACTAGAAAAGAACTTGCGATATCTATATAGAAAAAATACCCTCACCGCAGCAGAAGAGATGAGAGGAGACTATCAAAAGCTTTGGAAGAAGATGAAGGGGGAAGATGGTTGTATGACAGTGGTATTTATTTTAAATTCTGCTTCATTGGTCAGTTTTTGTGTTTATTGGAAGTTGAACACCGCATGAATCAGGTGATCGTCATTGCTCTACGGGAGTACAGTCGGAGATTTGAACCTCCATTGCCCTTTGCAGTCGACTAGTGATTAAATCTGATTTAAGAAATACATTTCGAAATGTGTATTAATTTCTTTAGCCCTGTCTCTGACTCACCTCACAGGACAAGCACAGGAACTCAGCTGGAATGTTGAGCGTGTGGGAAGGGGGTTGGGTGGTACATACAGGGCGCTCCATTTGTCTTTCTGACTGTTTGCAGACGTTTCAGGCTGGAGACCTATGGAATTAAATTTGTGGCAAAAAGTATTCAAGATTCGAGCAAAAATGTACAGTGAGAGAAGGAAAAACTAAAAAAAACCCCCAGCCGAAACTGAGAACAGTACACGCGGTGGGCAAAAATTTACCATGGCCTTCAAATAAACAGCATTCTTTCTTTTTTTTTCTTTTTTTTTTTTTTAACAGTTTTTCTAAGCCTCGTTTTCGCTAAACATGGTTTATGAATGCGTTGCCAGAGTTTTCATTTGCACTCCTCAAGTTTACGTTCGCCATTCTGATACAAACCTCTCGTGTGGGCGGGGCTTAACAGCGATATACTGTCATCGGCTAGTGAGACTGGGATCGACGGCTCCCTGGACCCGGAAGTAGAGACCTCGGTGGTGTGAAATTTGGATGCGGTTCTCTCTATAGTTACAGCGTTTATTCTTGGTAGTGGAAATGACTTCCTTCCTTCCTTATTTAGTTAGTATGTAAGTTTGTAATTAATATTTGAGGTTTGAGTAGTCATATGACTATTATTATTATTATTATTATTATTATTATTATTTTCCTCAGGAGCGTCTCTACTTCCACGTCAGGGAGCTGTCGATCCCAATCTCACTGGGCGATGAGAGTGAATTTCCGTTAAGCCCCGCCCACACGAGAAGTTTTCAGCCAGAATGGCGGACGTAAACTTGCGGGGCGTAAAGGAAAACTTCGGAAGCGTAATTGGAGTGAAATGTTCTTCCGGGACCTCGGTGTAACACACGACACAACAAAAAGATACACAAAAGACTACAGACAGCGCAAAAGAACAGTTACAGTACAAGTAATCTAGGAAAAGAGATGCACTGGACAGTCCGTTATGCAGTACAGGGCACGACAGGATATACGGAGGACAACAGGAATTTTTCAATTTTCCCTAAAGCTCATCTGGTGCACAGAGTTGTTGTCTCCTCTAAGGAGGATACGTGCTCCGCGGAGTCCTTGTGTAACAGAATCACACGGTCTTTACTTGAACAAATACAACAAACGTACTGTGCAGACTTGAGCATCATTCAGCAGCATTAGTAGAGCAGATAAAGATAATAATGATGGGTTATTGTGTTCGATGAGCAGGTCAGCTGAACGTCCTCTTGATAACGATTTATTTATTTGTTTTTCTTATTGGACCTGGACAAGTATTAATCAGTTCTAAAGGAGTTTTCCCATGCAATTTTAAATTATGTGGACCCCTGGAGTCTTGTTTGTAGTCGGTAAAGTTGTGTATGACACAATATTGGGTTTTTTTTGTTTTTTGTTTGCATTCCAAGCTCATCCTCTGATCCTCTGTCTGTGAATTCATTTCCTGCTCGACAGAGTCTAGTGGTGGTGTTCTAGCTGTTGGATCTATGATGATTTTAGAAATAGGTTATGTAAAATTTTGGCCTCGTTAAACCTCCGCCTGAGAGCGTTGCTTGTTCCTTTGTTGTTGTACAACAAATTAACAAGCCGTTGGTGTTGCATGATGCACATTAAATAAGTGTTGGCATGTTGTTATATATATATATATATATATTATTGCTGGGGTGGTGTGATGTGCTGTTTGATTCAAAGTTGGTTATTTTTCAGTACTGGCATGTCTTGAAGTGTTTTACACCAAAAAGCAGTTTGCTAATGATGACAATTTTTTTTAACGGATGATGATGATGTGCGTCCATCCATCCATTTCCTCACTAAAAGTACTCACTTTTGTTTCCAGCGGTTGAGACGTTAACGGCTGTGTGTCGAGTTATTTTGAGGGGACGGCAAATTTACACTGTTACACAAGCTGTACACTCACTACTTTACGTTGTAGCAAAGTGTCATTTCTTCAGTGTTGTCACACGAAAAGATCTAATCAAATATTTACACAAATGTCAGGGGTGTACTCATTTTTGTGAGATACTGTAGTTCGTCGTCGGTCCGCAAGAATATTTGGGGGTGTGTGTGTGTATACACGAGAGTACGGACTGCTTTAAATGTCGCACACTCGCTCTGATTAACGTTGTGACACAGATCGTGTGTGACAGTTTGCGATTAACTCAGGACAGAGCAGCTGGGAGATCTGCCAGTGGGCCATAGTGGTGCGTGTGTGTGTGTGTGTGTGTGTGTGTGTGTGTGCTTGTGTCAGCCTGGTCTGAAAAATGGGTCGTGATTTTCCTGAATGCCGGAGTTTAGAGAGAGGACATTAACTACGCAGCACACTCTAATTAAAAAAGGAGTTTTATGAATTTAGAGGTGAGACTTCTCGTTCAAGCATGACTCCGTACTGAGGGCTCAGAAGCTTCCACCCCCCCCCCCCCCCCTTTTTTAATTTTTTGGTGACTTTTTCATCCAAGCGAAAAAAAAATCCATCTTTTCCATTTAGAGTGTCTTGCATAAGTATTCACCCTGTTCGACTACCTCACAAGCTGGAACTGTAAATGTGTTACAATGGGAACAGAAAACAAACTCCAAATGCGGGCGTGCGAAGGGGATCTACGACTAACCTTAAACCTTTGTCCCGTGCAGGGATGGACTTCCCTGTGGATGTGCTGGAAGCCACGAATCACGGGGAGCTAGAGCGCTCGGCTCGTAGCTACATGAATGAGCTGCTTTACACTGACCCTGACCACGCCCACAACTTCACACTGCCCAGTGGGAAGAAGGTAATTCTGTTCTATTTATAGTAAAACCAATCCTTAACTAGGTGCAATACTGTATGATCGTTTACCCGCTTTGTGCCGATGTTGGATGATGTACGCGTGTTGTCTGGGTTTATTATATCCGTCATATCCATTCTTGGAAATTTATGCGTCACTGTCTTGTAATTTAGATGCTCTGTGGGAGGTAAATTTGGGAACTGGTAGGATGCATTTATATATGTGTGTGTGTATATATATATATATATATATATATATATATATATATATATATATATATATATATATATATATATATATATGTATATGATGTATGTATTTGATAAATGCTAAACATTCTACAGTGGTCTGTAAAGCTGCAGTTACCAATGTCAAATATCTTACTAATTCCTGCTAGTCTTGGCAAAAAAAAAAAAAATGGCCGGGAGTACGTTCCTTGCTTCAATTCCATGTTCTCTATCCAAACCCGTCTCCAGAGCTCCTCCGTCTACATCTGTGCACAATGTAACGGTGTGATAATATTAGCCGTAGAGTATTTGCATGGTCAGGACTTCCTGGTACATGTAATACGCAGTTCACAATGAGTAGCCTAAAGATATGTCCAGGTCTCCGAGTCCGATGTTTGCACGCATGGATGTATGCGAGCACAATGCCTGCTAGTAGCATGCTCATAGTTATACAGAACGAAACAACTCGTCTTTGCACTGGTAAAGCATGTACTTTGCCTGAAAATGCAACCATAGCGTGCTCCGATGTTAAACACACCTCGGCATTACCAATTAAAAGGGTTGTATAACCTTGTCTTAGTAGGTGTACCAGTGGTTTGCCTTGATCGCTTGTACATGTGTAGAATTAAATGTGAAAAATGGACATTTTTACATAACAACGCACGGCAGTGTTCTGAACGGGACGGCAGTTTAACAGTGGGCGGGGTGATATCGGTACGTACCAAAAATGTACACCGTCGTTATCGTTGAGTCAGCAGCTCATTGTAAGTACTGTAATGGTTTCAGGTTCAGCTCAGCCTGTCCAGTGTGGGCTTTGTTCCTCTGTATGGAGCCAATCTCCAGCACAAAGTCCTGGCTCTGTTCACCCCACAGGACCAGCTCACAGGTAACAACGTGGCTTTATTCACTCGTCTTGGATTAAAGAAATAGCTTCCATACATTTGCTAATAATCATTGAAGGTGAAATATGTCATCATAGACCGTATAAACCTTTAGAATGCATCCAACAAGGATATTAATATGTTGATTTGAATGTTTCTTTGAAATAACCTCAGTAACTACTGAAGTGCGATTATCATGACGGTAATCACGCAGGAGGTTCAGCGGTGTTCATGGACGAGTACAGAAAGTAAAATGACAGCAAATTTGACTCATTTTCACACATTTTTATTCAAATTCGTTTCTTTCCCGCTCTAGCCGTGGCTTTGTTTTTGGCCAATCAGTGGCACTCTGTGGAAGATATCCTCAAAACAGCAAACTCCAGGCGAGAAGGCCTTGTCAAGGTAGGACATGGCCTGCACTTGAGCAATGATTTGATTGGCTTTCTTTTGCTTCCTCCCTCCTCCCCGCCCCGTTTTTGGATTATTTTTCAGGCCTTATTATAGAAAGTTTTTGGTTTAAAAAAACAAAACAATTATAATAATTTATTTATTTATTTTAAATGCCGAAATTATTTAGGCATTATTTATTTAGGTCAATACTTACTGAATGTCAGATTGTTTTCTTTACTCGTTATTTTGTATTTCTGCGTCTCTTTAAGTTCTGTTAAACATTGTGTAAATACTTGTATGATGCATATGAGAAAGCAATGCAGAGAGATAAATAGTGGTGTGTGTGAAAGAGAACTGAGTTCTATTGTGTTGTTTGAGTTGTCTTCAACTTAGATTTGCATATGCGGAACTATGGATTCGTTTAATCCTAGGACTGGTCCTGAACCACAAAAGCGTGTACTCTCACACTCACACTCTCTCTCTCTCTCACTCGCTCTCTCTCACTCGCTCGCGCTCTCTCACTCGCTCACTCACTCACTCACGCTCTCACGCACTCACTCACTCGCTTGTTTTCCGTGAGCCTCCAAAAGCCGAAGAGGACGGAACGTGTTACTGTGCCAGAGAGAAAGTTGTTCCAGACTCACTAAACACATCAAATTTGCATTCCAACAAAATACATTATATAAGAAATAATGCACGTTATATAAACCACATCATTTTAGGTGGCATCTACAGCGTATTGTTTTCAAAGGTGCAGTTTGTTAAAAATCACAGTCCTATCGTCCTCATCAGTTGCCTTTTAATAAAAATGATCTGTCTGGGTATGGAAATCATTTCTCAGGTCCTGAAATGATTTCCATACCCGGACAGATCATTTGTATTAAAAGGCAACTGATGAGGAAAATGCAGGTGGTTCGTGTCTTCACTGCATTGCATTACGCTGTGATAATATCCGTAAAAGAACTACTTGTATAAACTAATAGGGTTTAGGAGTTGAAGAGACCATTCCGAGTTCCCAAGAAGGAACTCGGAGGGCATTTTCTCTTGTTTATTTTCCCAGTTGGAGGTCAGACATGACCATTTATGACCCCTAGTCAAATGCAGCATTATTTATCCAAGTTAAGTTGAGTTCTAGTGTTGATATAAAATTATCTAAAACTATCGGGAGGAAAAAAAAAACACGAACCAAACGTGATGACGTCCGATCATCTTTGACTAGCCTGGGTGTGTGGTATTCAACCCGGTCTAATAAAGATAAATTTGATTCACATTTACAAAAATACCAGTTGGCACTAAACTTCATTACCTAAACTTCAATACGAGGTTCCCGTGTGCAAATTCGAATTATTAATGATGAATAAGGAGATTGTCGGTGGAATTTGCAGACACGTTTGTTTGTTTGTTTATTTATTTATTTTTTTGAAGTGTCTATTTGTTCATTCGTTTTTTTATTCTTTGTCTGTTGCCTCCTAGGTGAGGTCTGTGGGCGAGCGGATCGTCCTGTATGTGTTGAACCGCCTTGTTTACCGCACTTGCGAGATGGGAAATGGAGAGATGCCCTTCCTGTGCCACAGTGAAAACGACTACGCCAAAATCCTCTGGAAGAATGGCCAAGCTGTGGGCTTCTACTCGGTCAAACCAAAAGGTCTGTTTGCCCTCTTAAAATCCGTTCAGTAATTTACACTCCGAAGCCTCTCTGGTGTATCGTGAACGCCGTCTTACTTTGTGTGTTACCCTGATGTACAGCATTGTATAACGTAAACACGGGGTACGTTTGTGTGGGTGGAAACGCCGTGTCGATGAGAGAGGTTATGAATGAGGAGAATGTCCAGGCTGGTTTGAGCTGACAGGAGGGACACGGTGACTCAAATAACCACTCTTTACAACAAGCAGAAAAGCATCTCCGAAAGCACAACACGTCCAAGCTCGAGGTGGATGCGCTACAACAGAAGAGGACTACATCAGGTTCCGCTCCTGTCTGCCAAGAACATGAACCCGGCACTGCGATGTGCACAAGGTCACCAAAAACTGGCAGTGGAATATTGGAAAAACGTCACGTAGCCCGCTGAATCTCGATTCCTGCATGTCACATGAACATGGTCGGGTCAGAAATCAGAATCAGCAGCATGAATCCATGGCCTTTGATTTATGGCTTTTATGGCCACGATGTACTCGTCTCATAACAGCTACTTCCTCCATGATCCTGAGCCACAGGTCATCCCCAACTAGTTCCATGAACATGACAGTGAGACCTTTAGGATCTGGTAGAACAGGAGATTCACACAACCAGGGATTCACAAGATTCTCAGTCTTGAGAAGAGATATAACAATATCACAAAAATCTGTTTCAATGAAGAGAAATCTTGTATTTAGTTACTGAAATATACCATGTACTGGCATGTTTCATTCATTCATTCTGTTTCTTTACTGCGCCTCCTGCAGGTAGCGTTTGTAATAACTTTTTGAGGCAGTGCTACTCCCTTCCTGTCATGGACACCATATTTGTGAGGAAAGCTCACCGGGGAAAAGGCTATGGGCTGCAGATGCTGGAGGATTTTGTGGATTCTTTTAACGAGGATGAACTTGGCCTGAAGTACCCTTTGTCTCCAGCTATGGCAAATGGTAAGAATTTTTTTTTTACTTGAATATTAGGTTCTGGAATGATATTAATTAGATTTATATAGATTTTCGATTTCACTACCAAGCAGACCAAATGGGCAAATTTTGTGGGGCAGGCCAGAATATTTTAACGCCGATGGATTTCTACAGATGACGGATCTATAATATAGTGGTAATAAAACGAAATAATTAGGCGTTAGAATTGTCTGTAGACCCGGACAGTGACTTTAGCTTTATTCTCTGTTCTATGATCTCTCTGGAATCCTGGCAACAAGTCAAAAACATCAGTAAACACAGTAAAAAGTCTAGGGATGCACCGAGATGAAAATCCTTAGCTGAAGCCAAAACCGAATATAATGAAACACTTGGCTGAAGACCGAAGACCGAATTTTTCCCCGCATTTATTTTTTTCCAATTTTCTCACCATTGCGTAAATTAGTCAGAATGTCCTTTTTACTATTCTGTCTTGCTTTTCAAAGAAAAAAAATCAATTACAAAACTACAATTTAAAAATATTTTTAACACTGAACTTTTTTTTTTTTTTTTTTTTTTAAACATTCCAGCAGGTTTTAAACCAACAAAGCACAATATAACTGAAAATAAATCAATTTGCTCTCCTTATTATTCTTCTTCTTATTACTTCTTCAGGAGAAGTGGCAGGTTCTTCTTTATGAAAAGTAGCTTCTCTGCTTTCTCACATGAAAGTCGGTTCCTCTTCTCATCGATGACATGAGATGCAGCGCTAAACAGTCTCTCGCTGTCCGTGCTTGTGCACAGAGCGGACCGGGACCTCGGATCGGAATCTTTAGATATTGGCGTTTTTTCGACAGTTGCTCACTTCAAAACGGTGATGCCTCAGAGATGTAAACCGGTGTAGGGTTACTATTGTTCCAGTTGCCTCGACGCACTGTGAAGAGGATGTTCGAGTGGCCAAAAAAAAATCTGGAGAACTGAAGAAGTTAGTCGTGTCTTGGGGTCAGAAAGTCTCCAAAACTACAATCTGAAGTCACCTACATCAGCACAAGCTGTTTGGAAGGGTTTCAAGAAAAAATTCTGTACTCTCATTCAAAAGCAAACTCGAGCGTCTTCAGTGTGCCAGACAGTTCTGGAACTTCAAATGGGATCGGGTTCTGTGGTCAGATGAAACCAAAATAAAGCTTTTTGGGAATAAACACCAGAAGTGGTTTTGGATCACACAGAGAGGTAGCCGTATGGAAAAGTTCCTCATGTACACGGTTAAATGTGATGGTGGATCTTTAATGTTTTGGGGCTGTTTTTCTGCCAGAGGACCTGGACATATTGTTACGATATATGGCATCGTGGACTCGATCAAATATCAACAGATATTAAATGAAAACCTGACTGTCTCTGACGGAAAGCTTCAAATGGGCCGTGGTTGGATCTTCCAGCAGGACAATGATCCAAAACATCATCAAAATCAACACAAACATGGTTTACTGACCACAAAATCAAGGTCCTGCCATGACCATCCCAGTCCCCTGACCTGAACCCCGTAGAAAACCTGTGGGGTGAACTGAACAGGAGAGTCCACCCGATATATATCTGAACATAGTGAACATTCAGGAGAAGAAGAGAAATTTCCCTTTCATTTTCTATTATTTATAGACCATTGGATTTGTGTTCCTCTCTGCAGTGTGTAGGCATTATCTGGACCGTTACCCGGCTGATGTAGACCTGTTCTGGGAGGTCGAGGGTGTCGGTGGCCCCTACCAGAGGACCAGAGTGGCTTATAAACTCAGCTGTAGACCATTGAGCGGTAAATACTTTGATTAAAGCCATCAGTTCAGCTTCTTAGTTTTACAGTCACATTAGTTATTTGCACCTACTAGAGCCATGATCCGGCAAATTTGTGGGGAAACTGCAACTGTTGGCCTAAACATCTTCAAATACAAAAGGTTACTATTTCGAAACCAACCAATTAGAAACCAGTACTTCTTTGTGTGTGTGTGGGGGGGGGGAATTTAATCATTCATCAGATAGTTACCAAATAGAAAACCCTAGTTCGTTAGAAAGTTCATTAAATTATTATATTATTTAGCTAACAACATTAACAGACCTATCACCTTTCATCAGCTTTATTGGTAAGGTGATTTGGTAAAGCTTCTCAAACACCCGATTCAACAAAATAAACCTCCCTAATGAGCTGACAAGTTCCAAACTAGCAAAACACTAAACTGTAGACTGCACGAAGTCTAGAACTGTGGTTGAGAATATGTATATGAATGTGTAGCTTCGGTTCAGCGCAAGTATGACACGAGTAGTCGATTGACACAACCATAATTGCGTAATGATTTGATGGCATGAATATTTGTACTCGTTAATGGATAACGGTCACTTGTATGGTTTGTAACGAAGTAGATAGTCATAAAGATGGCCGTGAAGAGGATCATGGGCAAAATGGAGATATTGTGGAGGAATCAGAGGAGACCTGTCTTAACATCACGGTATGTTTCTTTTTCAAAACTAACTCTGTCATTTTTAGACCAGTGACTGTAATGCTAATGGCTCAAACCAAGAACTAAAATATTCTTGTACACATTTGAATAATGCACCTAATATTTGAGTAGTTGGATTATGTTCATAAACTGAATCTATGTTGAGGCGGTTCATGGAATTTTATATCATCATTAAAGGGGTCCCTAGCTGCAGAAAAATTCGAGAATCCCCGATATTACAGTGTTAATGTTAACTGAAAGGATGGCGCAGGAATACAAGGATTAATGCGACTCTACAGAAAAACAAGTGATGGAATATAAAGACGAATAAACTGACCCGGAGATATTATGAGCTGTCTTTATGAATATACGTGCATTTTTATTTGGCGTGTCGCAACTCACCTTGTCCGTTTGTTTACCCACAGGAGGAAGTTATTGTCGTCAACAAGCATCGTAAAGTCACCGAAGGTATGTAGATTTCCAAGGAGTACATGCTTATGGTTTGCATAAGTATGTACCCCTTAAACATTTTGTAGAGTTACAGCCTGGAACTGAAATGGAATTTTATTTGGGATTTCACATCACAAAGCAACACAAAACAGTCCAAATTATTGAAGTGTTCACTTGGGGTGTAAAGATACATCAATGCTGCCGATACGTACCGTGTCCGAGAACGAGGCAGATATTTTAGCTGACTCTGGAGCTCTATTTCCGGTTACAGTGACACCTCGGGAGCTCGTCACGTTTCATTCGATCAAATGTTTTGGGAGAATTGATACGTTTATGTATTTATTTGTTTCTTTTTAAGATACGATGAACCTGTAGTACATTTTGGTATAGAATGTTAAATATCTCGCATCAATTTTTTTCACTTGTTTAGTTCCGTTCATACATAAATGAATATGGTTGGGCATTGTTTGCATGGAGTAATTTCTCTCCATGCAAAATTTTGCTCAAAATATTCCGAGAATCGAAAAGTGAATCGTGAAGCCAGTATTGTGAATCGGATCGAATGGGGACCGGAGTGTATCGTTACACCCCTCGTATTCACCCCTTGGTTGCGTCTCCAAGGTCACTGACTTGAAGTGCATTTCAGTTTCAGGTTGTTACGCTACAAAATGTGGGAAAGTTCAACGGCTGTGCGTACGTGGACACCGCACGTGTTTGTATGACTCTTTAAATCTCTGTCTTTCTGAAGAGATAGACACGCCGATATCCACACGCACCCGGAGCAGTGAGCACAGGCGGAAGAAGCGCGTTCGGGTCGATGAGGACGCACAGGGGGTGGATAGCCAGCCGGAGAAAATCACCAGGTCTCTAACACTCATCTGTACAAAAACAGGAGGCAGCTCCATCCTCTCCTCTTTCTGTCCATCTTTTCTTTCGGGGTCTTTTCAGGGTCAGGAATTTTGCGGGATTGGTATTTTCTTTCTAATACTGGCCAAGCTAAAATAAAACCGAAATGAGACATGAGATTAATCATTTTATTTTTCAATAAAATGCCGCGAACGTGCACGTTAATTAACAAATTATATTGTGATATATTTATACATGTGCTTATACATGTGCAAAAGCTCTAAAGTATCAGCCCCGAAGAGAATTTAAGCACATTTTGCCGCCACATCCCGTCAGGAGGATGATATTAGAGAGGCGAATTTTTTTCTCCCATGGATCACAGCTAGAGATCTGCAGGAAATGAGGTCACCAAGTTTCCATATCTGCAGTTAGACACCACCTCCAAGCCAACAAACTACTTGGAAGGCCTTCCAGAAGAAAGCCTTTTCTTTCATCTAACCCAGGGGTGCAAAACATGCCCGTCTCGATGATGCCGTGGAGCCCGTAGGCCAAGAAACGGAAATAGAATGCAGTAATGTTATGGAAACGTAAAGAATTAGCCGCACGCAGATGCAGTTGCTTATGTATCCACTAGAGGTCCTCTTGTCAGCGTCCTTAAGCTATACTGTTGCTAATGATTACTCGTAATCTTTGGGTGTTTTGAGTGTCCAGCGTAACGTGAAAACGCAGGTATGTGAAAAATGTCTCTTCCAAAGAAATGGAAGGTTGTATAAATAAGTTCAATTTGAACTGTTCTGATTGTTCTCAGCCCGCCTAAGGTGATATTTTAGCCGATGTGGCCCCCTACCCCAAATGACTTCCCCACCCCTGATCGAACCACTAGTATAAGTGTGTGTAGTTTGCAAAACGGTTGGGTATTGTGGAGGATCTATAATGCTGTTTGGCTGTTTTTTGTAGGATAAATTGACTTCAATTAAAGGTTAAATTGATCACATGTTCACTGCGAGAGTAAGCTAATTAACCCCAATGACACGTTTTCATAAACTTTTTTTTTTTTAAACCTGTCTTTACCAAGGGTGCCAATAATTCTGGAGCTGACTCTGCTGGAATGCACTGCCAGTTTAAGTCATCATTTTTCCAATGTGTGTTATTAGAGAAATTCAACATAGACCTTCTCTTCCAGGAGTGTTAAAGACAAATGAGTAGAAAGGTATCCTAGAGTGAGAGCAAGCGTGGATTGGTTTATTCGTCTGTTTCGATCGCGCAGGTGAGTGATGAAGATCAGTGTTGGGAGATCTGTGGATCTGAATGGTATGAATGTGTGATTACAGGATGGAGATGGCAGAAGAAGAGAAGAAGGAATTCGTCCCCGCTGACGGTGGGGTAGTTGAATCGGCGCCCGAGGCTCCTACAGAGACACCGGTACCAGTGAGACACGCGCACACACGTACACGGGTTTTTGTTCTCTAATAGCCAAAAGGTCAGTTGAAGATTGAAAAAGTGTTACTTGGTCTTTATCTGATCTTCAGCGGTCCAGTTTTGGTGAGCCTGTGCCCACTGTAGCGTCGTATTCTTGTTCTTGGCTGATGTGTAGCCCGTCAGTCGCAGCGTTTCATGTGTCGTGCATTCTGAGATGCTTTTCTGCTCATCACTGTTGTGATTGCTTGGGAGTGGTTATTTGACTTACCATAACATTCCTGTCAGTTCAAACCAGTCTGGCCATTCTCCTCGGACCTCCTTCATCAACAAGGTGTTTCCACCTACAGAACTCCTGCTCACTGGGTGATTTTTATTATTTTTTTTTGATTATTTGTTTTGGTTTGTTTGTTTTTCGCATCATTCTGTGTGAAATCTTGAGACGGTAGCGTGAAAGTCCCGGTGGATTTGACGTCACTGATGGTGCCAGACAGGCTAAGTTTGGGTATTTCAATCATGCCATAGTTTTAAGTTTACACCCCCCCTCCCCCCCCGCTTAGCGGTTAAGGCTCTGGGTTACTGATCAGAAGGTCGGGGGCTCAAGCCCCAGCACTGCCAAGCTGCCACCGTTGGACCCTTGAGCAAGGCCCTTAACCCTCTCTGCTCCAGGGGGTGCTGTATCATGGCTGACCCTGTGCTCTGACCCCAACTTGTAAGAATGTAAAAAAAACTTCTAAATTATATTTATTCATTTGGCTGGCAGTTTTAGAAAGCTGATTTAGGGAAAATGCATGATGTTGCTTTATATTCTTAGCACATCTTGTCCGTTTGACATTTATCGAGGAACTCGGTTTTTTATTTACGTTGGGCTTTTAAAAAGCAACGTCTTACTTGCTTTTGGAGATCAATCAATTGTTGCAATATAAGCAGAACCCGTACATTAATGACTGACGCGTACCGCGTGCACTCTGTCTCCCTGTACTGCAGACTGTGGAAGCGCACGGCAAGCAGGCTGGAGATCAGGAAGAGGTGAAGGAGGGAGCAGAAGCGGCGGACGAATCCGCCATCCTGAACGGCACCGGCAGCGAGGAAGAAGAGGAGATGGAGGTGGAGGAAGAGGGCGAGGAACACACAGCTCCTGCACAAAAGGTCGTACTTACACGATTATGATCCTAATACATAGTATTCATTGCTGTTATTTATTTTTTTTAAATTCCGTATGCTATTGAATCGGGACAGTCTTCTGTGCATACCGAAACGTTGAAGTTTACAAGATTGTATTAGTTTCTGCTAACTGTTGGAATAAACTCTGTGGTTTACACGACTCTAATACTCTGTTCTGCTGGATGACGCTCAGACTGTGGACACTCCAGAGGAGCCAGCTGCAGAGCAACGGGAAGCAGCTCCTGTGGTTGAGGATAACCAAGAAATGGAAGTAGACACTAGAGCTCATGTGCAACAAAAAGAGGATGATGCTCCTGCAGCTGAGGAGGAAAGGGTTGCTGAAAATGAACAGAAAGAAGTAGATACACAAGTAGCTCCTGCAGCTGAGGAGAAACAAGAAGTAGCTCCTGCAGCTGAAGAGGAACAGGAAGGAGCTCCTACAGCTGAGAAGAAACAAAAAGTTGCTCCTGCAGCTGAAGAGGAACAAGAAGTAGCTTCAGCAGCTGTGGAGAAACTGGAAGTAGCTCCTGTTCCCAAGGAGAAACAAGTATGTCCTGCAATTGAGGAGGAAGAAGAAGAAGAAGTAGCTCCTGTATCTGATGAGGACCAGGAAGGACCTCCTGCAGCTGAGGAGGACGAGGAAGGACCTTCTGCAGCTGAGGAGAAACAAGACGAAGCTGCTGTAGCTGAAGAGGAACAGGAAGCTGCGCCTTCAGTTAAGGGGGAACTGGAAGTAGCTCCTGAAATGGAGAAACATGAAACATCTGCTGCTGCCGAAGAGGAACAGGAAGTAGCTCCGGAAACTGAGGATAATGAAGTAGCTCCTAAAGTGGAGAATCAGGAAGTAGATTCTCCCGCCGAGGAAACTTCATCTTCACTTTCCACTGATGCTGAGGGAGACCAAGGACAGGAGGAGGCTATGGATGTAGCGAATGATATTGATGAAGTGACTGACACATCTGAACAATCTTCTAAGGAAGAGGAGCCTTCTGGAGAGGAAGACCACGACACGCCGACGGTGGAGGAGGAGGAGGAGGAGGAGGAGGAGGCGGCTCAAAAGGAGGATGAGATGGATGAAGACGGAGAGGAAACGAATGTAAACGAAGCTTCTGATTTTTCAAGGGTTCTTCGGGGAGCCAGAGCCAAAGCGGTGACTCCAACCTCCAAACGCACCTCCAAGAAACCGAGCAAGATGACGACGGTGGAGGACGAAGAGGAAGAACAGGGAGAGGTGAAGGCGGTCGAAGACGACAAGGGAACGAGCACGGAGGAAGAGAAGGTGACGACGGAGGACGAGGCAGAGCACAGTTCAGAGGAAGAGGAGCAAGTACGGGATCCACCGGCGATCGACAAGAGGGTGTTGAGGGGGAAAATCAAAGTGATCCAGACCACGCAGAGAACCAGATCCAAGCGACGTGGCAAGATGTGAACACACACCACACACACACACACACACACACACACACACACACACACACACACACACACTCGCTCACTGAATCTCCCTTAACATGCACACATTTTAATAACACACATTAGTTATTTCAAATGAAAGGTTACAGTAAACAAAACAGCACCGAACAGCCACTAGTGAGGTTTAAAGCCTGAGTGTGTGTGTGTGTGTGTGTGTGTGTGTGCAAATGTGTGCATGTATACAGTCTGTATAAACACACACACACACACACACACACACACACACACAAATGAGCTTAAACCTGATTCGCAGGGTTTTATAGTGCTGGATTTTTATACTGAGGTTCGGGGTTTCAGTGATTCATTAACTGTTCTTCTAACTGTAACTAAGGCCTTTTGTTAGCTCACTTTTTATTACCGAAACACAAAAAAAAAAGAAGATATTTTGTATAAAATATTTCAGATCTTCCTGTCCTTCCTATACAAAACATTCACTATTAAACCCAATTGAGCCATTATGATTAACGCTCTGTACGACTGATGCCTTTGTTTCAATACTGTTTTTTTTTTTTTTTTTTGGTTTGTTTGTTTGTTTGTTTTTTTATTTTAAATAATGCCCTCGTCCCATCGTCTTGGCAAACTCCCCTTCGCCAAGGTTGGAGCTTGCATAGTCAGGATTATGGTACAGCGAACGTCATGACCTTGAAAATATTACGGCTTCAGTCAGAATAACTGATTTGTCGGTTCGATTCGCAGTGACGCGTCGGTCTAAGGGGACTAGACCTGGACGAATGAAGCACTTGCGAATGTTTTGGGTTTTGACTGGAAATGAGAGTATGAAGGATTTAAAAATAAATAAATAAATAAATATAGATGTTACTTAAGGGCGCACGGTGGATTAGCGGTTAGCGCGTTCGCCTCACACCTCCAGGGTCCAGATTCCCACCGTGGCCCTGTGTGTGCGGGGGTTTCCTCCGGGTACTCCGGTTTCCTCCCCCAGTCCAAAGACATGCATGGTAGGCTGATTGGCGTGTCCAAAGTGTCCGTAGTGTATGAATGGGTGTGTGAGTGTGTATGTGAGTGTGCCCTGCGATGGACTGGCACCCTGTCCAGGGTGTACCCCGCCTTGTGCCCCATGCTCCCTGGGATAGATTCCAGGTTCCCCGTGACCCTGAAAAGGATAAAGTGGTATAGAAGATGGATGGAGGGAGATGTTACTTAAGTTCTGTATCGGTTTATCAATGGCCTTAATGTGATTAAAAAAAAATAAATTTTTTGTTATTTTGCTGCATCATATAACAATACAAGTCATTTTTTAACCCTTAGATTAGTAAAAGCACATTTTAGGTCATATTTTAGCTTCTATATTCTATCTTCTTGTGAATTTATTTGTTTGTTGATTTCTCTAACTTGCGTTTACCACTTGAGGGAGCGCTAAGGGTAAAACACACACACACACACACACACACACACTCTCACTCACTCCTGATGGATTTTCCTACACGTACCCAGCTGGCATTTATAGTAGAAACTA
The DNA here is from genome assembly GCF_023375685.1 of Ictalurus furcatus. Classification (NCBI taxonomy): domain Eukaryota; kingdom Metazoa; phylum Chordata; class Actinopteri; order Siluriformes; family Ictaluridae; genus Ictalurus; species Ictalurus furcatus. The sequence continues at coordinate 2,007,212 of NC_071272.1, forward strand.
TTCTCAGGCGTCCCAGTGTGTCTGTATGAGCCTTGTTTTGGGTTTACTGTACCTCTCACCTGTGTCGGATCTATGATTACGGTTACTGCACTCACGACGAACTGTTGTACGCGTCTAAAAATCCATTCCGATTTCCAACATTGTACACAAGTAAACATTTCAAGCCCGATGCCCTTTTTATTGTGAATCTATATTTTTTGTGAATTCCTTCTATTTTGCTATTTGTTCCAAATATTACCCGACCATGTTTTACTGATTTTGTCCGAATAAATCGTGATCTTTACATACGTGAGATTCCGGCGTTTATTCTGTTATTCGGGTTTCTTGGATCCTTATTCGTCCTGCCTTTATTTCATTTTAAGTAGCGGTATTTCAATTCGATTCTGATTGACCATGTTGACGTAAACATCTGGCTGCATAATGCTCACTTATCGGTGTATCAATCACATTATTTATCATTTGGATCCAGTGGTGCTTGAAAGTTTGTTCGAATTTTCTATATATCTGCATCAGTATGACCTAAAACTAGGACCTAAACGTCTTAAAAGTAGACCAAGAGAACCCAAGGAAACAACTAAGACCGAATATTATACTTGGTCGTTTATTTATTGAGGAAAATAATCCAACATTACAGATCTGTGAGGGGCCCGTCCCCAAAAAATCTAAATTCACCAACCAGGGTTTTCATGTTGCTATATTTTCAGCTTCAATAATTTAAAAAAAAACAACAACCCCATTTTGACCTGATTATACATATATATATATATTTTTATTTACTTTAGTACTTATTTTATTCTTTATTTTTTTTCATAATCACGTTAGACGGCTAGTTACAACTGTCTGATAGCAAGCGAACACAGCGTTCGACGAAGAAAGATTACTCGCGTATTAAAACGATGACCGAGCGACCGTTCAGAGATGAACGCTTATTCAATGTCAATAAATCAGGTGTACCAAACAATCATAAATCCAAGAAGACTGACATCTTCCCATCATGGTGAGGTGAAAACGAGGATCTGCTCGGCCAGTGTCACGCGGGTGCTGTCTGTAAATTCCTTCAGAGAACAGTGTGTGGTGCACTTGAGCGGGTTTCAGGCTAAATGAATCTAATTTGGATTACTTATGAAATTGGAACAAATAACTGATCATATTTCTGCTTCTAATATTCTGGTTTTAATGAAACACCAGGGACCCCCTAATCCCACCAAGTAAATTTTTTTTAGGGCTTTAATGGGGGTCTCTTTACGCTTATGGGGGGTCCGGGACCTCTCCAGCCCTCCTTCAGTTCGAGCACTGATTCCACATCACCATGATCATTTCTTCAAGGTTAACACTGATGCTCTAGAGCAAGTTGTGCATCATGTTTAGGTTATAATAGACCTTTCTCTCTATTGCTCTCTCTCTCTCTCTCTCTCTCTCTCTCTCTCTCTCTCTCTCGCTTTTCTGATAAGTAATCTGTATTCTTGTCTTGTCTTGCTGTCTTTATTTGTCTAGCTTTTCCAATGCCTCATGTCTCTGTCTGGTGCAAATTTGTCATTCAAGTTATGTGCTTTAGTGTCTGTTCATAAGGGTTAACTTTGCCACTCTCTGCCTCTCTATGCTCAGAGAATTCAATTCAATTCAGTTTGATCTGTGTAGCGCTTTTAACGACGGACGTCGTCTCAAAGCAGCTTTACAGAAACATATAAACACAGGATAGAGATTTTAAGTGTGTGAATTTATCCGTATTGGGCGAGCCGGTGGTGACGGTGCCGAGGAAAAACTCCCTGAGACGATATGAGGAAGAAACCTTGAGAGGAACCGGACTCGGAAGGGAACCCGTCCTCATCTGGGGAACGACGGATCGTGTGAAAGTAAAAGAAAGTTCACCAAAGGAGACTTGTACGTGGTAATCGCAGTCCCAAGGCCATCGCAGCAACCGTAGTCCCAGCAACCACAGCACAACTGTTCATGTGAAATTGAAGTCCCAAACCATTCCCATGGTACTTGAAGTGGCACCATCCAACGCAGTCTCCAGGCTGCACCGCTTGGCGCCGTCCTCAGTACCAGAATGTAGCCTCCGGTTGATGAGAGCTCCAACCAGAGGTAGGGCTTCAGGATGGATCAGGCAGGTCCGGAGAGCAGAAAGGGTCAGGATCACTGGCGTCTCCGTAAAATCATGTGTGGCTCGACTGAAGGAGAGAGCGAGAGGGAGGTAAAGAGAGGAAGAGATTGTGTACTTTGCATAAAAGAAAGTCTATTTATGGTAAGCTTGAGTAAACAAATATGTTTTCAGCCTGGACTTAAACACTGAGGCTGTGTCTGAGCTCCAAACACTGACTGGAAGGCTGTTCCATAACTGTGGGGCTTTGTAACAGGAAGTTCTTCCCCCTGCTGAATACTAGCTGTTTCTTGTTAGACTACGCACTGTTTTTTGTTATAAGAGCTTTTCTTTCTTCTGGTTCGCCCCTGGTTTTCCCGTCATATTGACATGCTTTCATTTCAGCTCAGTCTTGTCTTGTCTTTGACCCCCTTACGACTTGCCTTGATGCCGGCTACTCCTGATCCTGGACTTGACAATGGCGATCTTGACTACAACCCTACTGTTCACTGTGTTTTACTCTCGCTATATTTAAAACCCCTTATTGGGACTAGTGGAAGATGAACCCTCGGTTCTTTGAGTCCTTCTGGAGACCGTTATTAGTTTACGGAGGCTCTGTGGAGAGACAACTGTAGTGTGTGTGAGATTCAGTGAACGTAGGGAGCCATAGAGGGGATCATAACTAAGACACCAGTGTGAAATGGTGCAGAAATGATGCAGGCCAGAACATTTTGACACCAACATGTCAGATCTGTAATAGAGCGTTATAATCCGACGTAATCGACCTGTTCTATATGGACTGGACCCGGACAGTCACTGCACCTTCCATGATCTTCTCCGGAAACCTGGCAACAACTCGGAGACCTTGGTAAAGCATGTGTAAGAGAAGATCTGTTTATCGCTTCGACGTTCGAACTCTCGTGTCCAGCTGACCGTGAGTTTAACAATGGAGTTTCCGCATTCGTTCACGCCGTAGAGATTGCGACCTTGGTGAAGCGTATGCCCCAGAGTGAATTGAAGTGCTGGTTAAAATGTGTCAGTGTGTAAAATGGTAAGTTTACGATTGTATATTATTCCTCGTGTTGAATATCTGCGAGTGGTGTTTACGTACATATGTGTATCGGTGCATTCAGTGTAGATTACTACAAATACGGGCCAACAAATAATCGTGCAATACTCGGAAGTGGGCCAGTGCGGCTCCTTATATATTAGGTATTTGCACTTTATTTACAACGGTGTTGTCACTATAAACCTGTCTCACTGATCGTGAGACTCGTCTGATTTCATTTGGGGAAATTCCTCGTAATTGGACATATGAATGAACAGAAACTTTTCATTTTTGGTTGTGAATATAGAGCACCCTGCCCCGGAAAACAAGCTTTGAGAGAATGTAATATAAATAAAAATGTAAAAAAAATAATAATAATAATAATTAAAAAATCCGGTTTTATGTTTTTTCACTCTAGTAAGTAGGTTTATAAAGGAAATGTTCTGTTGAGGTTTGAGTATTTTTTATTTTTATTTTATTTCCTACTGACCAAAAGGGTCATTTCTATCTATAGCGTCTTGCCTTAAAAATAAATAACTGAGTAAAGTCTTTTTTTTTTTTCTTCTTTTTTTTTTTCTTTTTCATAATTGAGCATAGTGCATTCAACATATTTTTGGAGAAGAAAAAAAAAAAAAGCCTCTTTTATTTCCTAATCTATAGACTATTAAAATGTTCCTCCTCTCTGCAGTGTGTAGGTATTATCTGAACCTTCACCCAGCAGATGTAGACCCGTTCTGGGAGGTGGAGTGTTGGTGGCCCCTACCAGAGGACCAGAATGACCTTCATACTCACCTCTAGACTCCTGAACGGTAAATGATCATATCTGTCCAGCTTCTATGCGCCACATAGCTCAGATATTTGCACCTGCTAGGCATAACACACCGCCACACACTGTTTGAGGGGAAACTGCAAATTTTGGCCTGAACGTTTTCATATAAAGTGTCCGAATTTTCTGGATTTTTGCACCGAATGACATCAGATCTTTATCCAAAACCAAATAATGCATAGAAGGGACCCTGCGTGATCAAAGAACACAACACGCTGTAGTATACAAATTGGATTGAGGATTTTGCTTGCAGTGCTTTTGATATCTTTTACATAAACTAATAAAAAAAAAATAGAAGTTTATCACTGGCTAAAGCTGGAATAGCTCCTTATGGAGCTGGTGCCCTAGGTAGTGTGCTATGAAGGATGTATTGGGGATTTCAAATAGGGAATAGAACAGAAAAGATTTTTTTTTATGTAGTATGCAGTATATCATTAGCCTTTATGGGTTTAAACAGTCGATTAACTGTTATTCATACTCTTTATTCATCACCCAAAAGTGAATTCATTTCTGGAATCATTTCTCTCGCTTGCCACACGAGGGAGCTCTAAGGTTAAAAGAATTACATTGCTGCTGGATTTTCCTGAACATACTGTACATCCATGGCATTTATAGTAGAAAGTAGAAACGATTGTCAGGTGTCAGACTGCGTCTGTATGAACCTCGTGTTGGGTTTGCTGTACAGTTCACCTGTAAATGAGAGTGTCGGACCCATGGTGATTACGTTCACTGCACTTCCGACGAAACCCACTTCAGATCGTACACAAATGATCATCTCATTCCTTTTATCAAGTCAAGTGTGAATCAATATTTCTGTGATTTTTATTTCTGTAGCCAATTATTATTTATTATTTTTTTTAATCTACATGGGATTTGGACATTTCTTGCCATCCTTCATCATCCTGCCTGTCTTTCTTCGATTGACCGTGTTTATGTAAACATCTGGCTGTGTTTGCTCAATTACAAGCTTATCAGTTGTGTTATTTATGATTTATACGGATGGAAAAATAAGAATCGGCGTTGTGCATCTGTTCCGTATCAGCACAGGTCTTTGAACTGCGTGAACGTGCACATATGGAGAGGAGGTGAAAGGATAATGTGGTGCCAGTTTTTGATGAAGAAAGGTGTGTGTGTGTGTGTGTGTGTGTGTGTAAGGCAGTTCGTTTTGTAATTTTTAACAAAAGCCCCCCAGCTGCTCAGTCTCCACGTACTGGCCCTGGTTCACCAGAACTGCTTTCATCCCTTTAAAAAAATGTGTGTGTGTGTGTAGGTTCTCCCCCATATCTGAATGCAGGAGTGTATACATTTGTAGTATCAGCTTGTGTGCAGCTCATCGTATCTGTGTTGGTGCGTGTGTGCACGTGTGTGTGTGTGTGTGTGTGTGTGTGTGTGTGTGCTTTGCAGTCGTGGCTGATTAAGCATGGCGCAGGGTTTTTGTGTGTAATTAATGATGTGTCTTGTGCTCTCTCCCCTGGTAAAGGCTAATAGGATTTCCCTGCCCTGGGCTATGGCACCGAGAGGAGGTGCAAACAGAGGAGAGAGGCGGGGGGGAAAAAACAGGAGGAGGAGAGAGGGATGTGGGGAAAAGGGGGAATGATTTCGCCCTGGTGAAGAGAGATGACTGACTCCGTCTGAGGAATGTGATGTGAGAATCTCATTGACTTCCTGATGAGATGGGGGACAGCGGGAAAATCTGGCAAAAATGAAGGCGCCTTTATCGTCTTTAGAATTCAAAACCCTAGACCTGTATTGTCCGTGCACACTCAGGATATCTGACGGTGCGTGTGCTCTCTCTAGTGTGTACGACTATGTTATGTAAGGGATTAAATACTGGGGGTGTGCAGTTAAAGGTAATGATCGTGTGGCGTGCATAGACTAACCGCACAGACAAGTTAGTTACTGTTATACTGCCATCACTTACATTATAGAAACTATAAACAGTCGCTCCATCACCAGCCCATTTTCCGTCTCTGGAAGTTAATAAACTTACCGTTATAAAGCGCTGACACTGGAGACTCCTTACAGAACTTCGCCATTTCAACGAGTAACCATTCTCCATAAATAACAACGTGTTTGTTTGTTTTTTTACTCTGTTTTAGTTCTAGCTTTTGATTATGTGGAACATAATACTGTATATTAAGGCATAACATCAGAGCGTCTCAACTTTCCTCTGATACTCGTGATCTGTAACCCTTCTCACACACATTCAGTGACGTGTAAATCACACGTTAATAAGTCAGATAGACCCTTGCACTTTCAAGGGCTTGATACAGTATGTCACTAATATAACAAATAAAGCCCGTGGGAAAGTTATGATCAACTTGAACATGTGTTTAGAATGAATGAGGGTCAGAATTGTTTTTTTTTGTTTGTTTGTTTTGTTTTTTGGCCCATGGCTCAGTTAATTGAAAAACCTCAATGGCACCTAAACTGCGTCGAAAAAATCTGTAGCTGTACCCACGTTTCATCGGGCTTGAAGCCAAGTCATTATTGAGAAATTCATCCATTTTAAAAGGCAGATTTTTAAATGAAATCTAATGAAAGCAAAAATGGTCTTTTTTTTTTTTTCTTGCAAAAATGCATGCGAGATCTGAGATAATGTTTAATGGATGACCTTTTGTTCCTCTAACACAATGTAAAGGACAAATATTTCTGACAAAAGGAAGAGAGAGAGAGAGAGAAAAAAAAACAAAACAACAACCCTGGTAACTCTTAATTCTATGGATGTTTGTATGTAAATTCTGAAACTAAAGAACATGAAAGGAAGTACTGTTTCTGTATGTTCAAGAGCATATTTGAAGAAGAAGAAAAAAAAATCATTTTCCCTTGTTTTATTTTCAGGTTTAATTAATCAGTTGTTTTATCCATCCATCCATTTTCCATACTGCTTAGCCGACACAGGGTCAGGGTGAGCCGGGAGCCTATCCCAGGGAACTTGGAGCGAAGGTGTGGGGACACTCTGGACGGGGTGCCAACCAATCACAGGGCACAATCACACACACACACACACACACACACACACACTCGTATACTATGGACAATTTGGAAATGCCAATCAGCCTTCAATGCATGTCTTTGGACTGGGCGAGGAAACCAGAGTATCCGGAGTAACCCCGCCCACTTATTTCATCAGATATATATATATATAAATATATATATCTTTTAAACAGTATGTAAGCTAATGTAGCTAGGTACAAGTGTCAACCAACAGTGATATTCAATGTAACTGCACTCTCGCTCATGCAGTATTGCTTTTAGACAGCAGTTCTTTCAACAATAGATGAATATAGAGTAAGACACGATGTGGCCAAATGTTCTGTTTATTTTTGCTCCGCTAGTGGAAATAAATCCCGACGGAGCCACACTCCCATTATAGCATGTTGGCTAGCTAGCTCACATGGATTTATACATCCCCATTAAAAGGTGCTTCCGGTCAAATTGGCGTCCCTTCTTCATTTTCATCTTCATCTGATGAGCCTTCATTGAAGCCAAACGTATCCTTTGCCATATCTGCTGTTGGTGTCACTAACTCTACTGTAGTGACGGTTTCAAACTAGGAAGGACACGGAGTGGGGGACACAGTGACACCTCCCAGTGCGTTTTTACTACATATAGGGACTCTTGGAACGCCGCTTGAGCGGTCGAATTTGGGAACCGGAACTAACTGTTGTATAAAATAGTGTGCTTTTAACTACTTTAATCGACTTTAATCGTGGATTACGTGGATTAGTTCCATTTAGATGGGTCGATATGGAGGTCATGTGGTAAAAGTGGTGAGGTAAAATGCGAGAGAGAGATGAGAGCAAGGAGATGATTGGAGGTTTAAGAGATCAAGGGAAGGGACTTGGAGATGTAGAAGTGGATATGTTAGGGGAATTAAATGGAAGCTTTAGGAGGCATGATGGAGATATTAGGGTGTAGGACTAATTTGATATGGTGGACAGGTTCTGGTATAAGATAGAGGGTCTAAGGATTTCTAACCTGCCTTTCATATCTAAATTTCTGGGAAATCACATCTTGAAGCTAATAATCTCTATGATCTGGCCGTTCCACAGCGCTGAAACGATCGATATTGATACTGATGATAGTGTATATAATAAGAATTAGGTCTAGGAAATAGTGGCGATGTTAATGTATAGAATGGAGACTGGACATGTTGCAGTGTATTATGAAACGTCCATAGGAGACTGTGCCAGTGGTGGAGATGGTATGGTACAGGATAAAGGGCTGGAGAGGTTAGGGTATCCACTGAAGGGTCTCGGGAAAATAAAGTCGTTAGGATATTTAGGATGGTGGTTGGAGGCGACTGTGATTCTGAGGAGCTGATAGCGTGAAGGCACAAATGGTGTGAAAGAGAGAACAAGGAGGTGATTTATAGCAGCAGACTTTCTCACTGAAGCACAACAGGGAAATCCATTCTAAAAGCGTATCAGTGATGATGGCCTTTAGGCTGTGTGTGTGTGTGTGTGTGTGTGTGTGCGTGTGTGTGTGTGCATGCACATACAAACCATGAAGACAAAACATATATTAGAGTAATAAAACGATAAACACTTTCAAAGTTGCATAGCTGCCAATAGCTCCGTGACCGGAGAATGACTTCTATCTTTCTGTGTGTGTGTGTGTGTGTGTGTGTGTGTGTGTGTGTATACATGCACTTAAATGCTCCTCATAGCAGTATTAGTAATGTGGCCTCTCTTCTCTCTCCCTTTGCTTTCCAATAAAGTCATCTGCCTCTTCTCAGACCGTCCCCCAGGGACCAAACAGAGGGAAGGAAGACGGGTAAATAAACGGAGGCGGTAATGGTGCAGCGGCACTGACGAGCACGTCCGACTCTGTGTGTGTGTGTGGAGGCCCTCGGCACCCCTCTCACTTTACCCCTTATGTTAAAGGCAGTCAGGGGGAAAATTGGAGGCAGCACAGCTCTCTGCAAGCACACCTGAGACTGGGAAAGGAGGGATGGAGGGGGAGGAAAGAGAGAGAGAGAGAGAGAACAGATAGGAGAATAAGAGAGAGAGGAGCTGGAAAGATTTAGAAGGAGAGAAGAGAGGAAGATCAGATGGAGCAGAGGAAGTAGGGGTGGTACGGGAGACGATAATGGTGCAACAGAAATGCGGGACACTGTGGAAAGATGGTAGAAAGGGAAGGAGAGGTTGAGTGAAACAGAAGAGGAAGGACGGGAAGGAGATGGGAGTGGGGGGGGGGGTGTAAGCAAGAGGAGACAGAGAAGTGCAAGAGGGATGAAAGAGATGTACAAGATGAAAGGGAGATGAGATGGAGCAGGGAAAGAAGGAAAGGAACGCTGCGTGCGAGATGGAGGAGAGATTGAGGAAAGGATGGTGGAGTTGCAGAAAGATTTTGGGAGATGTTGAGAATACTGAGGACAAGGGATATGAGATGAGATGAGGTAGGGGAAGGAGGAAAAGCTGTAATAGCCCTAGTAGTACATTAATAGCCCTAGTATCAGTGCGGTGGTCTCTCAGAGGTTAAGGTTCTGATCTACTGATCCGAATGGTGTGTATTCAAGCCCCAGCTCTACCAAGCTCCCACTGTCCAACTTCTCTGTTCCAGAGATGCCATATCATGACTGACCCCGTGCTCTGACCTTAGCTTACTAACAAGCTTTATACAAAGAATTTCACTGTACTTTATTTGTATACACTCACTAACCACTAAGAACACCTGTATCTCCGCATTCATGCAATTATCAAATCAGCCAATCATGTGGCAGCACTTCAGTTAATGTTCACACCAAATATAAGAACGGGAAAAATAGGATCTCAGTGACTTTGATTGTGACATAGTTGTTGGCGGTAGATGCGCTGGTTTGAGTCCATAAAATGGTGCAACCAAAATAATAATAATAATAATAATAATCCAGTGTGCATCAGTTTTAGGGGCAGTAATGCCTATTGCCAGTCAGAGGAGAATGGCCAGGCTGATTTAAGCTGACAGGAAGGCTACAGTGTGGTAAGAAGAAAAGCATCTCGGAATGCTCACAACGTACCAAATCATAAGGCAGATGGAATACCATGGCAGAAGACCACACTGGGTTCCACTCCTGTCAGCCAAGAACAGGTATCTGATGCTATAGAAGGCAAAGGCTCACGAAAACTGGAAGTAACAGGTGAAGATTCGAAAAATAGCAGGGTGATGGTTTCTTCGCAATGGGTACAAATAAAAACTTTGAATCAAGGTCAAAAGGGATATGCTTCGCTATGAAAAAGGGAGAAGTCCAGTGATGAATAGAATATTGTTCAGGCTTATATTATTATATAATATAATAAAGCCTGTGTAGAAATAAGACCTTCCGCAGACGTACATTGATCAGCCATGACGATAAAACCCACCTGTTTAATATTGTGTACATCCCACTTGTGTCGCCAAAACAGCTCCCATCCATCAAGGCATGAACTCTGAAGACCTCTGAAGGCGTGCTGTGGATCCTGTGAGTTTGTCCAGCACGTCCTAGAGATGCTCGATCGGATTGAGATCTGGGGAAATTGGAGACCAAGTCAACAATTCCTGAACGATTTTTGCAGTGTAGCAAGGCACGTTATCCTGCTGAAAGAAACCACTGCCTTTAAGGAACACCGTTGCCATGAAGGGGTGTACGTGGTCTGCAACAATGTTTAGGTAAGTGCTACGTCTCAAAGTAACATCCACATGGATGCCAGGACCCAAGAGTTTCCCAGAAGAACATTGGAGGCTGCAGCCCGGAGATTGCTGAGGACGGTACCGCTTGAAGTACCAATAATAGTTTTGGACCTCAATTCCACACGGACGTTCTCGCTGTGGTTGCCGGGACGACGGTTGCTGCGATGGCCTTGGGACTGCAATTACCACAAACAGTTTTGCACTCAGGTCTCCTTTAGTGAACAGTAAACCATACCTTCATGTACAAACCATAATGAACTTTCTTTTACTTTCACACGATCCGTCGTTACCCAGACGAGGACGGGTTCCCTTCTGAGTCCGGTTCCTCTCAAGGTTTCTACTTCATATCGTCTCAGGGAGTGTTTCCTCGCCGCATTTCATATTTTCACAGCGTTGGCAGAAAAAGAGGGCTTACATAAAAATAAATCTGGAAAACGGGGTAAATTTCGGGCCTATTAAGTCATAAATCATAGCGGCTCTGGTTCTTCTTTAATTCTTTTTTACACGGTGCTACCAAGATGAAGAGGCTTCTTATTAGGAGCTCTACTCATCCTTGACTATGATTTGGTTGCTATAGTGACCGCTTAAAGTGAGATTTAATTACTAAAGTTATGTGAATGAGCTCGACTTATCTTCGAGGTTTCTGAAGCTGCCGGCAAGATGGGAGAGTTTGTTTGTAAGGTACGTGACCTTGGTGTTAGACGCTCAGATATACCGTCTGAGGAGGCACCGAATGTTAAAGAATGCGGGCTAGCATCTCGGCGTGATCCGTAACGCTTCCGTGAAATATCATGCATTTCATCGGTACCACACGTGCGTTTTCCGAAAGAAATATGATAAAAATGTCTTGTTTTTGGATTTAGGAATTTGTAAAATAAATGAGGAAAATCTAATCGTATTATTCCACGATTCCTGTAAGATTCTTGTCTAGCTGTTAAACCTCCATCCATTGAGTACGTTTTAACCTCTTCGCATAGCTTAATATATTTTTAAAAAATATTCTTAGGTTTATGCATCGCTTCCATTCAGATCCTGAGAATTCAAATCCCGAGACTTATTTCTTGCTGGAAGCTCTGTCTGTGGCCTCCTGGCAGAGGTAAACTGGGGGTTAGCACAACTCATCAGTTACCCAAAGAGCAAAACCTATGCTTTAACTCGGCTAAGTGCACCTGTGACGATATTTTCCGTCGAGTTCTACACGTTATACACTTAACTATGGAGACTTCAAAATGGGAACAGGAAAATCCTTGATTTAGCAAACAACAGCATGCTTGCAGATGCATTATAACGGAAATGAATCGTTTTAAAATCTCTGAATCACATTTCTTTAACATTGAAAGTGATGGATGGTTCAACGGGATATTGTGATAAATAGTGAACAGAAAATTATACGTAAGTAAAATATAAATAGATAAATAAATATATATCCACAACGCCGTTGACTTCGCAATTACGATCGGTCAAAATGTATTGAAAATGCACGTGATAAATGCTCTCACCAAAGCTGCTCTCACAGTTGTAATTCAAATGACAAGTTCATCTTAATGTGCTCATTCTAATAAGTTATTGTTCCTATAGTAACTCGGGGAATTGCACGGCGGACACGCACAATCTCAGATTGATAATAAACAGATGAATAACATTCTGCTGTTTAACAAAGAAAAACACCGGGTTCAACCAGGGGAGAGTCTCCCAGACAGCGGAATTTGTGCTTTCTTGTTTCTTGGTAACATGAAAAGCGTCTTCATGAGAAGAACGAGGTTCTGGTGAGAGAATGAATGTTTATAGGTGCTACAACATATAGGTTTCAACATCGAATGTTACTGTAGATGGTTAAAAAGTACGTGGCCTTCCTTAATAAATTAACGTCATTCATCAAAAAAAAACAAACAACCAAAACCTAGTTATTGTAATTAGTGTTGTGTAAGAGGAATAAAACATCACACCACCCCATTGTTGATTATATTCTCCTAACTGCACACTCTGTTTTGTTGTATTCCTCACTTAAGTCTCTGAAGTGTTCATCTTTCTTTGTGTGTGTGTGTGTATCTATGTTTGTATGAGGGTGTGTGTTGCTGTTCCTGACCTCCAGGAGGTGCTAATCTACGGCCATCCTGAAGCACAGATGCTGCTTGCACCCTCCCTTTGTTTCTCTTCCTTTCACAGTGGAGAGAGACCTCAGCTGTTTGAGGAGATTCCCCATTATGGCCTCAGTGTTCTTTTGTAAATCAGTTCCATTAAAAGCAAGGTAATGAAACAAAGGTTAAATGGAGTTGAACAGCACTATGCTGCTGTAATGGCGCCCAGTGACAGATGACTATGTTGGGGCTGGGCTTTCAATCACCTAAAGATGTGTGTGTATTATGAATAAAGGCCGATATGTGGATGGGGGGGGGGGGGGGGGGGGGGCTGTTAAAATATTACAGAATGGCAGAGATAAGATGGAAGCTTGGTCGGGTTCCCCTTTAACGTGACACGATTCAATATATCGTCAGTACCCGATTGGTGTTGTAACATGTCAGACATCACAGAAATATAACTAAAGTTTATTCAACTATACTCGACTGTAGCAGTCACTCCACATTTAATGCTTGGTATAGTTGTAGGAAAGAGAAATTCAACCAACAAATATGTTCTCATCTCACGAGCTCTGTTTCTGTCCACGTATTTTGGTGCAAATTTTTTTTTTTGCGCTCAATTGAGGTGGATCATTTTTTTTTAATTTATTCGATAAGCAGACATGCACATAAACTATGATGGAAGCACGTTTACCGAATACGTTCCTCGATGCGCATCAAAAAAAAAAAAAAAAGTCATGTGACTTTGCCTCAACGAATCATTTGATCGGATAATCGACTCGGGAAAGTGAAAACATCAGAGCGCGAGATGCTCCGGTTTCCCCCCGGAAGTGACGGTTTTGTCCTCTTGAACACGTGGGATGGAAACGGTGCGGCATTCACAAATGTTTTATGTGACGTTTCAATTCTTCTGCAAAACTTAAATTCGCAACTTGGATGGAAACGTAGCTAACGAAAGGTAGAAAAATGGCGGGAAAGGTAGTACGGCTTATCTGTGAACGGCATATTTTATATCGTCATGAACGGTAAAGGTCGCACCTTGAAAAATAATAAAAAGCCCGTATCAGGGCTCATAAACAGAATAAAAAAACGCGTTCACACCGTAAAAACCCGGTATTATAACGTGTCCGTTCTCGTGTTCCTAACTCCAGCATAATGCTTCTAAACTGGTTAGAAAACTTGGTCATCCAGTTCCTTTCGCATTTGTCTATTTAGAAGTCGAATGTAATACAATAGTGGATTTGGGAAACTCTTAGACTTGGCGGAAATCGTGTGACTTTGATCCAAAAACATTTGGCAGTTGGGAGGAACATTGTAGTGTACATAATAAGCTGTTGGGCTACATGAAATGGGAAAAGAACATTATTAACCAGTAGCAAAGATTTAAGTAAGAAAGCAATTAAGGTTTTTGTTTCAAAACAGTTAAGTATGACTACTTTTTTTTTTCTCCCGAATGTTTTTATTCTTAGCAAAACACCACGTTTCAGGTTTTTTAAGTCCTGCCATACACAGTTCCTATTCAAAATGAATGGCCTTCCACTTATTTCCCCCATCTTCCATGGAGCCTATGTTTTATACAGCTGCAGGATAAAGGTGTTAAGTCTTTCCAAGATCTCTATAAAGATTGCACTTTTTGTCGATATGTAGATTTTAGTCGTGAGTTTGCGTTTCCATCTTCTCATCCTTTATATTTAGATGTTTTCATGTACCTTATCTCTGTTTCCAGAGTTTCCAGCTTCACCATCAAAGAAGCCTCGGGAGGACCTGTTACTTTTAAAAAAACACCAACCAAAAGTCTTTAATGACTAAAAATTTATAACCAACTTCTCCCTCTACATACACCCACATTCGGAAGAATTAAAACAGCATGGGAGGACGAATTGGGACCGCTGTTTACAAAAATGAAGGTGGGAGGGTGCAATAGACAGGATACATACAAGCTCGATATGTGCCCAGCTTTGTCTCATACAATTTAAAGTATTGTACATTTTTCAAGAGCTTGGCTAGCTGAAATCTATCCCAGATTTTGTGACACTTATGACAGATGCCAGTACTCTCCTTGTAATTTAATCCACATGTTTTTCCTCTGTCCAATGCTGCGTAGATTCTGGCCTGTCTACTTTATCACTATGTCTGCAATTCTTCAAATTAAAATTGATGTCCGCCCCGGTATAGCAGTTTGTCTCGGTACAACACAAAGCAATTAGATACACTGGATACATCTTTAATAAACAGGTGCAGCCTGTTACTCCTTTGGCCTGTAGTATTAGGAATCGGAATATTCTCTTTCCATGTTCTCTGTACAGGAATATTCTCAATGTTTTCCATATTCTATGTTATTTATTAGATTTGTTCATGTGTCTCCTGGTAGAAGAGGTACTTTTCTTTGATTGTATTAAATATATAATGCTTTTCCTAATTTCAAAAAAAACAAAAAAGAAAGAAAGATGAAATGTAAAAAATATTAGCCTTCAATCTGTAGTTATTTACAACTAATTTTTGTAGCTACAAGATTTTTTGTACCCATTACACTCGTGCTTAAATGATTCATCTTCGCTAACCATTTAATCCTGGTGATGGTTGTGGTGGATCCAGAGCCAATTCCAGGAAAACTAGGTTTGAGTTGGGAATGCACTTTAGATGGGATCAGGATTGAACCAGGGACGTTGGAGCTGTGAGGTAGCCCTGCTACCTGCTGCACCACTATGCCATGCATATGCCATTTGCCTGGTCAATTATGCCACCTACAATGAATGGTTACTACAGGACTAATAATATTAAAACATACTGATTGCATACTGATGAATGCAGCTGAAGCTCGTGTACCCAAATAGATTAGCCAAAAATAGAGAGATAAAAGGAGAAATCGCATAGCACAGAATAATATCTTTTTAGTAGACACTTTGCATGTTTAACTCTTGAAACCACAGCTGGGTTGGGAGGAAACTCTGTGTTCATCAAAATGTTTATTGTTTTTCAATGAATGAAAACAGATCAGAGTTTTAGAACATGGGGGAAAAAAAAAAGCAGTCAAATGGAATGATCTTGGACAAAGAAATAAACCAAAACCAAAACGAGTGGGCTCAGGTTTAAAGTTCACTACCCAATTCGCAATTTATTCCGAATTTCTGAACAAATGCACTCGCTGGTTTCTAGCCGTTTGTACACAGACCAACAACCTTTGCTAGTCTGTAAATAATAACAAAAGCAAAACTGGACAAAGCTAACAGGTATGAGCACTAATATGTATGATGCCATACCATAAAACCGAGTCCATGCAAAAACCAATGGCGATGGAAAGAATTCCAGTGTTTATAACTGGTCTGTTGAACTGTAGAAAGTGAACGAAGAGATTGTGAGCAAAGAAACAACGTGACGTCCTTGCAATGTTTGAGCCGCATGACAGTTTCGTTTTCCTGCATGTCATGACCTTGAAACATCTTTTCATCCTGCTCAGAAGAGCGCCTCTGGAAACCGGAGCAAATTTAGCCAGTGGGGTTTGTGGGATTTCTTAAGGGATTGGGTGGGTTCCTGGTGCTAAACTTCCAGTCTTGTGTCCTGCACCACATCCCATTTTGCTCCCTATTTATCTGTCCAGAAACCCCAACCACCCCTACCATACGGTATTTTCGCCCATCTCTTGCCCACTGTAGTTGGCATTGTTGGCCAGTGGGTATGGTGGACTCGGTCCTGTCCCAAATCCGCCTTCACCCTGTGCATTCGGGTGCAACTCTGGGCTTGGTGTGTCATCGTGTGACATCACGTCTGTGAAGCGCTGGTCGTCTCCGGAGCCCGAGCTGAGCAGGAAGGGAGCCTCGGCAGGAGACTGAGCCTGAGACGAGGGTGGACCATGAGGGAAGAAGTCGTAGTTGACGCCTGTGCCATAGTAATCACCCTGGTACTCTGGAAATCAAAAAAAGTGGCCACTGATTAGAGATGCTTTAGATTTGTTTGGTGATTTCATTTATCGTTTTTCTTTAAATGATGTATAGAATCATATGGCTGGTCGATTATCTAGCTTATGAATTAGCTTTATTTAATTAGAGTGTTTTTACATCATATTACGTTATGTTTGTCGCCATGTATATGCAGCAGTGGAATCTGCTACCCTCAAGTCCTCAAACAGAATTATACTTAAATATATTTTATAACTAAGATTTGAAACTCAAGATTAAACCTATAAATAGAAGATCAGACACTTTATTCAGCTGCATATTACCCAGTAACTCCATTAGCACTTCAGTTGTTAGCTAAAACATACTTTGTAGCATAATCAGTTTTTTTAAATTTTTTTTATGTCAAAATGGTGAGCACAAGCAAATATAATGTGATATTCTAAAAATAATATAACGAATGTCAGGGGAAAAAAAACAGCAGATGTGTGTCTGTGGAAAGGTTTGTTGTGAAAACCCGGAGAGACAAAAAAGAAGGCTGTGATCTTGGCAGCAACAGAATGCTTAGCATTGAAAACCCTGAGAATTTGGTTAGCATTGCCAGATTCATAGGTTAGACAGGTTTCTCTAGACGATAAAGCTATCGGAATGGTACGCCTCTATACTTCTTATATTTTCAAGTCTACAGTATGCATTTTTCTTTGTCCTGTAGCACCCGCTGCTGTGTGTTAGTTTTGGCCTTAGGCTAACTATATGTTGTTTTTTTTTGTTTGTTTTTTTTGCTAGTTTGTAGCAAAAGCCTGATGTGAAATCATGACCTAGAATATTTGTTATGCTTGAAAGCAGAAAAGCAGTTCACAGGGCAGGTAGACATCACCAATTTTTAGCTAAATTGAAACGTCCATTCTCAGCATGGCCACGAGACATGCTGCTAACTGATATGCTAGCACTGAGATATGCTAAGAGTGCAAAGACTTCTTAGCCAGGCCAGAGGGTTTAAGATAAACCTTAGCAAAGGGTTTAAGAATA
Source organism: Ictalurus furcatus (assembly GCF_023375685.1). NCBI lineage: Eukaryota > Metazoa > Chordata > Actinopteri > Siluriformes > Ictaluridae > Ictalurus > Ictalurus furcatus. Next base: position 2,024,820 of record NC_071272.1, read on the forward strand.
TAGTAACAATAAATAACATGCCAAAAACTCTATTTGGTTTGGGTCTCTGAGGTAATGTTTTAGAGGCAGTGCAAAAATTTTTTTGAAATGATTTGTACAAAAATACAGTGTACAACATTGTTTTTTGTTTTTTTTTCCCCCACTGGTTTGTAAAGGAAATGAAAATAGGGAAAGTTCTGCGGTGAATAAACTTCAGTCGAGGTGATAAAGTAATAGAACAGTCTTTAAGACGGTGGCAGGGTTCAACCAAGGGACAATGGAAAGTCAACGAATGTGCATTAAAGACAGTAATGAAATGCCGGGCTATTCTGTTTAACACATTTGTGATTTGGCATTTAGATGTTCAACTGGCTTTGATACAGTGCAAAAGTGAGGGGAGGGAGGGAGGGAGGGAGGGATGGAGGGAGGGTGGGTGGGATGGGGTGGGGGGTTTTGGCAAGGGAATAAATGGCAAGAAATTCAAATGAAAAACTATTAACGAATGAAGGAGTAAACATAACTGCAATAAAAAAGGGTTACTGTAAGGTAGAAAAGAAGAGACCTTGAGGAAAAAAAAATAAATAAAAAAATCGGCAGTTAGTTCCGTTATTTCTCTCCAGGCCATACAAAAACACAATTACTCTTACATTTACCATTCCATAAATGTCTCTCTGAATCACAGACTATCTGCTGAGCCACAGAGAACAGAAAGCAGGACTAGAGTAATGCATTCTCTTCCTCATTGCCTCCAGCTATGCAGCGTGAATTCACGCTAATGTGGCTTATTTACTGTACAAGCACAAATAGTCAATAACTGGCGACACTGGGAATTCTATGCCTTTAGATTACATGCCACTTTGGTTTGACAAATTAACAATAGATTCTGCGACAAAGCAGCAAGTCGCTATATAAATAAATAAATATTTAAAAAAACAACAAAAAAAAAACCAACCCCCAGCACTGCTGGATTTGTAACAGATAAATGCACGTTCCTCCGATTGTAGATGTCATGTGTGCCTTTGATTTTGAGATCGAATGCCGTTTGAGGGGGCACTGCAGACTTCGTTTCCCAGCAGGCATTGCTTGATTCATCCCAATTTACTCTGTATAGAATGAGTAAACCTGCCATCTCTCAGCTTGAGTACTTCACGCTGCTACTGCGCGCTTCTGTGCCAGACGAGGTTTTCTCAGGTGAGGCTATTTTGCGACGTGAACAGTAACCAAATCTAATCAAACGTCTGACTAGATCTACTACGCTTAAAAGCGCAGATTGTGACCGCGTCCCTAAAAACCTGATTAGAGATGCTGCTCGTGAAACGTTTGTGCTTTTAGATTTCAGTCGGTTGAACAGTCCCGGTAGTACACATTCTTAATAGGAAAGAATGAGATGGAGAGAAATGATGGGATGGGATGGGTAGGTGGGTGAGGGGGGGTAGTGAAATAAGTAAGCGAGGGAGACGGAAAAAGGAGAGAGTAAGGTGATGGAGAATCTTTTGTCATTTCAAGGTGAGGCAAAGGGTCTGTGATTTGAGCGTTGCCTGAAAAATATGCTTTTGTCCTGTGTATGAAGGACAATTGGTTGTGTGTATAAACGGGGAAGGGAAAATGAATAGACGGAGGTTCTTTTTTCTCTCATACCTCCATAGTAGCCGTATCCCCCAGGGCCAAGGAGATCAGGCTCGTCAAGTCTGCTACCCAGCGGCCTCATCCTCCTTGGTCCTCTGAAAAAAGCATGGCGCCGAGCGCCAAGGGCACTGAGCTGCTTCATCCTACGTTCCTTTGACCGTCTGTTCTGAAACCACACCTGAAAGGAAAGACATGGATGGAGAGACAAATATAGGCTACAAATAAAGAAGGCCGTAGAACAACTAATGTCCGATGTGAGTAACTGACATTTTAGAATATTTACCCAAGCTTCTGAGATTAGATTGTTTTTTTTTGTTGTTGTTGTAAATTCATACATCGAAATCACTGGCTTTCGCTTTACGTTTACATTTACATTCATTCATTTAGCGGACGCTTTTATCCAAAGCGACTTACAAATGAAAAGCGGCTTTCAAAGGCCATTCAGAATGACATCAGAATGCATTTATATACAGTAAATAACATTAAAACCTCTCACAGGTGATGTGAATAACACTGATGATGTTGCACCTGTCAAGGTGTGGGATATATAAAGCAGCACATGAACAATCAGGTCTTACAATTGATGCGTTGGAAGTGGGAGAAATGGGTAAGCGTGAGTATCTGAACAACTCTGACAAGGGCCAAATTGTGATGGCTGGACACAATAGTGTTATTCAGTTAATATAAATCATAGTCACGGTCTGATTTCATTTATACTGTATATCCTGAAATAAATGGGCAGGCAGTTTGTCCTGAAGCAGGATGTTATCCAATAGATTCATTTCAGATTCATCTCCTGTAACCGGTCTCATGTAATAGCTGAAACCTGCATTAAATGAAGATATTCTTACTGACGTGTACTTTTTCACGAAATTGCTGTTGCTATATATATATATATATATATATATATATATATATATATATATATATATATATATATATATATATATAACAACATATCCTAGACCTAGTTCTTACTGTAGATCTTAAGAGTCATCATTTAACAGTATCCTAACACTAAACGCTGAACCAGATGACATGACAATATGAGCATCTACAGCCTCAGACTAACGCTCTCGACAATATTAATTGTGATTAACTCGGATTTCTGCGTCTCAACACGTAGTGACAGCAGACAGAAGAAAAAGAAAACACCCTATAAAATGTGTCTTCAATCATATTCCGTATCCCGGAACGGGCTTTGCGTGTACTGAGAACCTAACTATGATGTATTTTTTGTTTACATTCAACGTGTAGGGTTAGCTGTATCCAACAGGATCTAAAGTAACTGTGATCTATAAACCCTTTGTAACATAAAGCGTATAACTTGGCTTCAATCGCTACGAGTTGTTGTATGTGACAGTCTGTAAATGCCTATATATGCCATAGCGCATTATTTAATCGCCGAGTTTGTTACGGTTCAGCCTTCGCGTTGGACGTATACACCAGTTTTTAGTAGTGAGCGTACAGGCGTACCATTCAGACAAAATAAAACCGTGAAGTTTGCTGTGCTATCTGTTAGCTAGAGGTCATATTCGCCCCGCGTCTCTTTGTCCTTTTAGCTGAGTGTGTAGTTTTATGTGCAGTATTAGCTTGCTAGCTCGTGATTAGCTGATTTGCTATCAGTCTATTATTGGAACACATTACCGTTAAATATATCATCAGGCTCCATCTGTTTGACAGTTGAGCTTTTATTGTTGGCTTCTTTTTTATTTATCAAGTATTGTACTTTTATTCTATTTTACACACTTTTTAAATGATGTTTTACAGTATATACTCCCACTGGATTACTTCCATAATTGACATTGATCCCCCGTATCGAACGTAGAAAGATGCACGGTAATTTCATATCGACCCGTTTTGCATCATGCTCCACCCATTTCTCTTCAAATCCCACTGTAGTACTAGTCCCTGCTCTGGGGGGGCTAGTGTCCGGGGCACTGCTCCATTGCCCACGAGGGTGATTAATTAAATACGGTAACGTTTATTCGTTTAGCAGATCGGTGTTTATCATTAGTGCATCTTTCTATGTTCACTGGAGGATCAATGTAAATGATTAAAGTAATCCAGCATCATCCAATGACGTTTGCGTACGCAGCTGCGTGTGGCAGATTATGTAAACAATTTGAAATGATGCACGTTTAATTCATACGCTTTACTATGGCGCATGTTTACCCCTGGGTGTTCATTAATACATTAACTGACAAACACGTGCTGACGTGTACTTAAGGTGGTCGTTATTCACACATGAATTCATAAGACTCACAAAATAGTTAGAGTTAGGTCTTCAGTAGTTTTACTAATGATTACTACATGCTGATTAGTTAACTCATCATTAGTTCATATTTAAGTAAGTATTAATTCAGGTATTAGTGCATGATTATTCACATAGTGTTATTGTAAAGTGTTACCAATATAAATAAACAAATATTATTATTATTATTATTATTATTATTATTATTATTTTCCCTTCTTTTTCTCCCATTTCTGTCAATTTCCACCGACCAACCAGCTCTCCCCATCATACCACAGCAACAAGCTGGAGACGATGAAGGCTAAATCGTGCTTCTGCCAAGCCCCATGAAGCCAGCCAACCCTCATTTTGCATCACAGGCCAATGTAACACACTTGGAGGAAAGTTCTATTTGCCCTCATCTACATACATGAGCTCAGAGACAACCACAATTGGCTAGTGTCACCTTGATTGACAGGTACTCTGTACCGGTCATCCATAGTGACACAGTGACAACTAGACTCTCTTGGCTCCTGGCTCCACAGATGGCTGTGGAATCACTGGGATTTGAACTCACAATCTCCTGTTGTTAAGGTGAATTCTTTTCGGTTATATATATATATATATATATATATATATATATATATATATATATATATATATATATATATATTATATATATATATTTTTTTTTTGTGAAGCTGGCAAAATTTTCACAATGACCAGTACTTGTTACAATTCAAATAAGTGCTCTTTTGTTGAACACGAGTACTTATTTTTCTTTTCACAGGGGCTGAATATACTTTCTTTCGAGGTGAAGTGACTAAGAAATATGCAACGAGCTGTAAAAGCACATTAACGTTCAACCTCTAGTTTCTATAGACTTGCACTCGTATGAAATCATGTATACTTATTACAGCCTGGGTTAGGATTTGGGGCTGTAATCGAAAAGGTATGACCTCGTTAGAGAAAAAAAATATATATATATATATAACCCTCCGTGTTTTCATCCAGCATCTGGACCATTTATATTTATTCCCAGCATACATTCTTACACGATTAGACCTCTGACTTCCCAGATGCGTGTCACCGTCAAACATGTCAACGTAAAAAAAAAGATGTTAAAAGGAGGTTTTCTACCACAGAGACAGTGTGTTAGAAACACTGCACGCTATTGTCAAACATTTGCATAAAACTATCTGCGAGATGAAGCTTTTTTTTTTTTTTAACACAGCAGTCCAGCTAAAAATGGTAAAATTTTAACCTTGCATTTCAAAAATGTGTATTCAAAGTGTGATTTTCACAGACAGGATGAGGTATATATTCACACTAACTTTAATACAATCAGCTTTCGGCGGCGAAGTAGCATGGAAAAAAAAAAGCAAAAAAAAAAAAAGCATGAAATCGTCCAAATTAAAGTGACACTCTTATTCTTGATAACACAGTGTAACAATGTTTTTGCCACTGCATAATGAATCACATCAGATATATATATATAATATATATATATATAAAATCCAGACAAAAGACAATAGACAGAACTAAAGTGAGACCAGCTTGTTTAGAAAGAAAAAGAAAGAGAAGTTTAAAAAAAAGTGTATCCATCCAAATAGGAATGAATTTTACAAGAAAATCAACCGTCACAACAAATCATCGCATAGTTTCCGTCAGGGACTGTTGTGTTGGATATTTTTAAAAAAAGATGCTTAAAAAAATGATGTCATCAAAAGACCGAGAGCCGAACACACACACACACACACACACACACACACACACACACACACACACACAACCTCATCATTCCTCCCATAAATGATTTCTATCGCCCTTTATCTATGTCCTCTTCATGTATACAAAGCTTTTACAGCACTATACAAGTTCTGAAATGAAAAATCACATGAACGTGAAAGAAAACCCCACTAAAAAGAAAGAAAGAATGAAAGAAAGAGAACACATACCCAGCGTGTGCACCTAAAACCTTTTAAGCATTCCTCTCCATGCTAAGCAAACACCTGCTTATTGAGAACAAGCGTCTAACTACCGTTGGGTAGATTTTTATGGAAATGTTTGCCCTCCTCCTGAGTGAGCATTGCTTAAGGATTACACACACACACACACACACACACACACCCTGCTGCACCGACACAGGCTCCTTGTCCACATTTACCAATAACCATTAACATTTAACAATGCAATAAGCAGCAATAATAATAAACAAAGGTCAAAGGCCACCTCCATTTTGGCTAAAAAAAAAAAAAGAGCCAAAGCAATATGATTATCGATGTGTGTGCATGAGTATAAATGCACAGTGTGTGTGGAAGGGAGAAGAGAGAAGCTTGGCAGTGAGCATGTGTCACGGTTTCGGCCTAATTTGTGCCTCATTACGTGAACATCAGTGTGTTAAGTAGGAAAATTTACGAACGTCTGTGTTATGTGAAAAAAAACAAACAAAAAAAAACAAACCCACTACTGATTGCCATGCAGCAGTCACACATGGACATGGAAAATATACTTATGTGTAGTTATGTAGTATATTTATTCATTACATATTCCAATCATTTAATCAACATGCTTAACAAATGCTTCTGGACACAACTGTTACATGAACTGTTCATCAGTCGAAGGAATTATACGATAAAATATACAATCAAATAAGCGCACTACAAGGAGAAAAAATTGTCTAGAACAGGGGTTCTCAAACTTTTTTTTTGCAGCCCCTTTAACTGTAAAATAAATTCCAAAGACCCTATTAACATAAACCTAATATTCAAATATTAGGCTCATTATTGAAATGTTTACAATAATATTTTGCGTATTTATTAGAGGCTTTTGATTTATTATTTGTTTTTCATTCCTGAAATTTCAATCGACAGAACAGATTCGGTTCAATTTGATATTATTTATAGGATGGTTGATTTTTGAGTTGTTGAGATGTGGATTAAATGAGTGACCAAGTGAGCCGTCAAACAAGCTAAGAACTATATATATATATATATATATATATATATATATAAAAAATATGGATACATATAATAACCTTGATAATGATGGGGTGTGATGTTTGTCAACAAATTAAAAAAAAAAAAAAACATGCTTCATGGATCTGTAGGGGTTCCTGGACCCCGTTTTTAAGAACGTCTGGTCTGAAAATATATTGAAATAAACAGTAAACGCGATATATGTTTCTCTTTAGATTCTTATGTTTTATCTGATGGCCAGATCTTCAGCTGAACTGCAAAACTTTCATAAGTAATACGTGATCAATTCCATAACACTGTTAAATGATTAGCCTAAGCAGATTCTGTGGTAAATATTTTCATATAGTATGTAATGCTCACGCGCCACTGATACACAGTCATCAGTAGTGGCATTTTATATTCGAAAATTAAATGCAGTATAAGATCATTTATCTAAGAAGATAATTAAGCCATACGTTTATTCCTTCAGTAAAACTCAATTAACTGTAATAATTATACTGGGTTAAATTATTTAAATATAAATATGTACTTTTCGTTTTTATGTTTTGTTCATTTGTGCAACAAAAAGCAAAAAAAAAAAAAAAAAAAAGTGATAACTTTATGGTAGTTGATATCCTTACTTATACTAATGAGGAAATAGAAGGATCATTTTTTTTTTTTTTTTTAAATTTGGAGATTTAATTGAGTTATTTAGTTATTTAAGTGTGAAAAACGTATTACTAGTTCTACAAATCTATTAAAAGACACTCTTCTTTCCTTGTACATTCTCTCCACATCAAGCCAATTTCAATAACGTAGAGCCTACGTTATAACAATTCATTTAAAAATAGCAGATTCTACAATGAAAAAAATAAATAAATAAAAATCAAGCACAAAAATGAATTAGTGCCGACTACAACGGCCTTCAACCATCAGAAAACGCTGAATTAAACAGTAATAATATTACTGCGAAACGCGTGCAATTTGTAAATATGTTGTTTGTTTGTTTATTTATTTATTTATTTATTTGACTTTCAGACTCACAAGGCAGGTCTGCGCTGAGTACTGAATAGCCTTAGAGAAAAGTCCTGAACTTCATACCTGAATAATTCCGATTCTTATGAGCAACGTTACGTTTTTATCTTTTCACGTGTGATTGTTCACACGTGGTTTTCACACCTAGGGCATTTTTTCCCCCACGTGATTTCTCCAGAAGAATAGATATTGTTCACATGGTGCCACGTGCTATTACTTGAGTTCACATGTTTTTATTTACAGAACATGTTGAAATGAACTTTCACAGTTTCTTTGTTTCTTTCTTTCTTTCTTTTTTTTTAGGTGATCACATATTATTTATATAGTCACAGGTGGGGGGAAAAAAAACAAACTCGCACGCGATTAAATAAATAAATAAATAAATAAATAAGGGTAGAAAACTGACATTATGTGCCGCAAGGTTAAAAGCAGGATAATTATAATTATGATGATGTTATTATTGATTGAAGCGTTTATGCGCGCGCGCAAAAAAACCCCCCAAAAAACAAAACAACAACAATAAAAAAAAACAACAACAACCCTCAAAGCGGTCTAAGAGGTTTCCACGGTGCCCCTGCGTGCTCATTACCCACGTGCGTTAAGACAACTTACCTGAATGACCCGCATGTTGAGGCCGGTCTCCTGAGCCAGCTGCTCGCGGATGTGGCGTGTAGGTTTCGGCGTGGCCACGAACGCCGCTTTGAGCGTCTCCAGCTGTTTGGCCTTGATGGTGGTCCGCGGGCCGCGGCGCTTCTGGCACGCGCTCTGCTCCTCGCCCTCGTTCGCGTTCGTGTCCTTGTCCGAGCACGTGGAATTGTCCGTCTCTTTCGGGTCGTCCGCGTTTGGCTCGGGCAGGTCGGGCGACAGGCTGCGGTCGGTGCACGACGACACTGCGAGACACAGCCATAAAAATAAAAATAAATAAAAAAAACACGGAGTTTCTAACGTGGAAAACGTGGCGTACAAGAATATCACACGCGTGAACACACGTCGGGATCCTAAATGATTTCGAACGCTATGTAGCACATTTACAGGAGCAGCACTGTAGGCCTGTATGCACTGCTATCATTTATCACTTGTATCTTTAATATGGATCTTTCACCTCGAAACGTGGATAGAAAAAGGTTTCAATACGCCTACATAATTTGGCCGTAATGACCTTTTCAGCGTAAAGCTTTTAAGGTGCACTACAAACACCTTTCTAGGTAACAACATATAACATAGGTACAAAAGATTTACCCTTGACAGCCACAAGGAAAGATACAGTTTAGTACCTGAAGCCCAAATGGCAACATAAGGTCTAATAGCCAACCTATTATTTCAATAATTTAATGCAATGTATAAGCAGAAGTGTGTGTGTGTGTGTGTGTGTGTGTGTGTGTGTGTATTCCTTCTGTAGGCTTCCTAACATTTTCTTGATAGTAGCTTATTAATAGACTCTAACCTATTTGTACTAGCAGGAGGATATATATATTTTTTAAAGATTACAAGTCGTTACAAGAATGCTGTCAATAAAGGAAATGTAGTCTACGTGTAAATGGACTACATATTAACACACAACCCATATTTATTTTATGCAGATGTCCAGACGAAGTGTCACACCAGACAAACGTGCAACCTATCATCATATCATCATATGTAATTATCTGAGACATCAGAGCTTTTTATTACTGAACTGTTCACCCACAGAACCCAGACCAGTTACACTGTGTTGGAATATTAAATAAATAAATAAATAAATAAATAAAAACAGTTTTTTATCATATCTATTTACAGGCATTTCCCTGGTGATTATTAATATTGCTGTTAGTTTTAGGTCGACATTATTTATTTATTTTTTTTTTGTAGATCATTCATGGTTAACCAAATTCAAGTGACCAGTCAATTAGCCTAGGCTATTATTATTATTATTATTATTATTATTATTATTATTATTATTATTGTTATTATTATTGTTGTTGTTGTTATTGTTATTGTTATTATAATTATTATTGTTGTTGTTAATAATAATAATAATAATAATAATAATAATAATCTTCTTATTATTATTACTATTATAAATAAATGACAATCACAACTTTGATAGTAATCGTAATCACATAAAATGCCACACACCACTGAAAACCATGCATTATGCGACAATATATTCTTATTTCTTAATTGTGTATTCTCCCCCTTATATAAGATACTTGCCTACAGCAATAAACGAATGAACCTATTGCTCGACTTAGTACAGTGTCACTACTTCACGTGTCCTCGTGGTGGCGCTTTATCGATTTGAGAAACGAGGCGTGAACATAAACAAAAGCTACGCGTACTGCAGACTTGTAGCGCGCCGCCTGACATGCGTG